>NC_056728.1:1535507035-1535712035 GCF_019279795.1 Protopterus annectens | reverse complement strand
TCGAACTGAGTAACATCTGATGTTCAAAATTTTCACCAGTGTATTCTGCTGTCAGGATACCTGTTGCTTTACTACTATGAAATTTGTGACTGTCACTCATGAATGAAAAATGACGGTATAAATGTAGAAACATGGTAGGGGAATGATGCAAATCTGTTAGCAATGGCATAAGATGGCAGTGTAATAAGTGCTTGCAATACTATAATGCATTTGTGGATGATACAATATAATTTTCACTGAGTGAAGTTCGACTTCCAATATGTGTGTATATGAATATGGGTATTGTGTCACCATAAATATTTCTGTACTCAGACCATTCATTTATATGTGATGAAGGCAGGCATGCTTTCATTGCTGTGTTGTTTCTCTGATGAGTCGACTAAATTGCATGTTGCTTTAGGTAAAGGAATGATGCAGCAGCAGGTATCTAGACAGAGAAAAGACAATTTTAGCTACACAGCAAATGCCTATTTGGAAAAGGGGGACCGAAACAAGCTGAGATGGTAGACGTCTGGAACCAAGTAGTCATAGATATAAATGCTGTTGGTGGAAGGAACAGCCCATTAACATAGAGCAAGAATATGGTCAGTGATTTGGTAGGACGTGCCAGAGCAAAGACAAGGCAGAATGCAATTGCACATAGCACTACAGAGGGAGTGAAACTTATTTCTTTAACACCTGATGAGGAATACTTCCTCTTCATTCAGGAGGATGTCTATGAAACAGATGATGTTGGTATGGGCATAATCAGAGGTCGTATGGACACTGGCTATTACCCACATCTGCAGCATTGACCAACATCTGTTCAGAAAGTTTGGTTTGACCACTGTAACATATTTTCTTAGATAAATTACTGTTGACTGAAAGTATTGCATGTAACACATGGCAATTTTTATTAACAAGTGAACCCAGCACTTCTGGTTCAAGGAAAGCAGAGCTCATCCCTAAGCTTATTCAAATGCAATTTTGGCTGATGGATAGGGAAATGCAAATTAACCCCTGGCTTGTCATCTGTGTCCCTTATGAAAGTCCAGATTATAGATGCTGTAAGGCACAGTCCTATACTAAAGCCATCTTGGTCCCTGGGCATTGATAATTGGGAAAATTGGGGCATGAATGGCTAGGCTCAAAAAGGCTCTAGGACTGTTAGCCTAGTAACCTCCTATGACCCTATGATCCTATAATGACATTGAACAGAGTGTACATGGTAAGTGCCCTCCACACCTCATTACACAGCATACAGCAGTGTATTACAGTATCTGAGTAGTATTGCAAGCAATTTATTCTTTGCAGTGACCGCAGCAAAAATGAGCAGTAAATTTAGATGCAATCAGCAGCAGAATGGCTGATGATGATACAATAGCTATATTTATGAGGCAGCCTGAGGAATGTGGCACTCAGTCACCCAGTTTAATGGCAGGATTTCATACCCTACAACATGCTAGTAACTCTGTAGAAGTGGGACTGGATGACAACGTCAAGCCCATAGTGACATTACACTCACTTTTGTACACGGAGATACCCCAGCACCTCAACACCAATGTCTCTAGATCCACAAGAACACATTCTGGATGATGACAGAAGTTTAGAGATAACAGTATCCACTGGGTCACCTTTAGAAAGAGGTGCAAGGTGCAGGCGTACGTCTTAGCTACCACAATAAACATGTAAAGCATTGGTTAGAGTTCTGCAGGGTGTACGTATGTGAGGGTTTTCAGCACTACATGGGACATGGTACAGACTAGGGACAATACCAAGATCTCATTGGTCAATAGTATGGTGACAGTCCATCCATGTCTGCCTCCACTCATACATTAGTGAGGACGTACAAAACCTAAAGGGAAGTTAGTGTTGGAAGGGGAAGCGGATGTGATACTGTCTGGACATATGACCGCATATCGAATCACAGTACAAGTGCTTGTCAGGATGTTAGTGAAAATAGCAGTGGGAACAAGCACAACAGTTTTCATGCAAGCCCTGTCATCATTTTTCTGCATGTAGCAGAACTTCTCATCAGATGTCTTGGTACCATAGGACTATGAGATCAGTGTCTGTAGGATCATCGGCATCAAGCTGGTCAGTCATCAGAGCAAGTCACCTCCCAGCTGTCATGACAGCCCCTCCTGGAGATCAGATACACCTTCACCTAACCTACCATTAGGAGATGTAGTGTAGGAAACATGTGACCTTGCCCTAGTGTGGCTCAAGGTAGACATTTCAGGTATTTACAATATGAAATGCAGCATTTGGCCAGAATTCCTCTCAATACACTGATGCTAATGTTTAACTTCAAATATAACAAGGTGAAATAAATACATAAATAAATAAATGCAGAATACGTGTGTGCATAATGTCACCCAGCAATAAGAGGCTTTGCATGTGCATCTATTTTATTTCAATAGCGGTAGTGCTTACAGTTAAAGAAAATAACTTTGAAAGAAAGGTAAAGAGCATAACACGCAAATTACATTCTTTAATACTATTAAGGACTCTATCAAGAGTTTCATTTCAGCAATGGTACAGCTGACAATTACACAGAACATAAAACAAATATTGCACACTATTAAGAGAATAACACACTGAAAGATTATCCAACTGTAATGCTAGCTACACTCGCACTGTTACCTCTTTACCCTCAGTCATGCACTAATGATAATTTCCATTTCTGAGGGTACAGCTTGGTGTGTATGACATAAGAAAACTAATCTGCTGTATACTACCTTAAGGCAGAACTGTACCTCATTTCTAATATGTCACAGTTAAAAACTGCATTGCATAATAAAAAACAACATGTGATACACTTTCCTTTCCAGAGCAAGGTATAAACTCATGTTAAATGCAAGCTTAGAGATTTTAATACATACAATTTGGCAAATTATAAGCAGTCAAATACAGAAATAGCACTTTTTAAATAAATTTACCAATTCAGCAGATTCATTATGAGCAAACTTAAGTTCAGTGCCTAAGCAAAATTTATTCTGCAAAACAGTTAAAATGTAATTATTCTTTCCTGATGACTTATGACATCAATGAACTGGTGTCTTTGAGCAGTCAGACATAATTTTTTTTTAAATAATATTATGAATACCTCTTCTGAAATTAAAAGAAAAAATTAATGATAATAGGGGATGACTGATGAACAGTGACAGTACCTCATGCATCACACAGTATAGCCCACACATCACTGCATGTATCAAATATACTCTATCTGTTTTTTTATAAGAAAGTAAACTCTAACCTGAATATCATGGTTTACAGTTCTGGACTAGATACCACCTCTTTACCTGCACAGCTTTATGCTGTGCAAGAGACTTTCACCTGGGGTCCTTTATTACTAGTGCCAGCTGGTCACCATTAATCATACTGGGACTTGAACTGGGAGCTGCAATGACAGCATGGATCTCTTCACCACTAAACCGGAGCATAATAATATTATGCAGAATGCAATACACAGTGAACATTCCTCATGCAGTAACTGGGCCATTTGAAATGTTTTTTTTTTCAGACTGGGGAAGACTCTGTCGATGATAATATGAGTCTGTGACAGGGCTGCATTAAAATGCTCTTCCACAGCCCCACTCAGATGTCTCACTGGTGTCACTCACTGTATACTTAGACTGTCTGCAAATGTCACATGCAGAAAAAACATAGATTTTATTTTTTTATGACTAGCTTCACTAGATTGATGACAAAAGGAAAAATTGTAATTATAGCAGACAAATTAATATTTCCTTTCTTGAAGGACTTTGTTTGAGCACCTGTTACTTTTGCTTTGCTATTATGGCTGTTAACATGTTCCAATTTCTATGTGTAATTTCTTGGATGCTTTTATTGTCATTAGTATATGTTAATATTATGGACAAACACCTACCCCCCATGCAAACTCTTGACTTTACAGCATCCTCAATATCTGCATCATCCGGAAAAGGATGGAAAAACAGACAACACAGTGTTTTTCCAAGGGCAAACCCTCTACCACCCCCACACCCCCTGCTAGTTAAATATACCAACTCCAAGATCGCAGTACAATGGGGAAAGGACATATTCTCAGATCCCCACTATAACTCAACAGAATGGTGAAAAAGCTGGTATGTTTGATGATCTAATTTTCAATTAGCTACCATCTTATGACTCATCGATGAAAAGCCACATCACCAAAACATTCAGCACCTAGATTTATATACTTAAAATATAGCAGTAGTCATAGTACTGCATTTACCATCTTTAAAAATACATTCTCTGATTTAATGTGATCCTTAAGCTAGTGTGTAAGTATATACACACATGCGCGTGTGCACACACACACACACAAACACACAGACACACACACACACACACACACACACACACACACACACACACACACACACACACACAAATACACACTCGTACAGGCATGCACTTTGAGACACATACACACATATGTATGTGGATTTCTATCATTTGAACAAAAACTCATTTTGTATGAAGCACAAAGTATTTACCACAAATGACTGAAACCTCATTTGACTGAAAACCCATTTCACTGAATCACAAATGATATAAAACATAGTACATAACAAAATGCAACACAGAAACAAAGCTTTAACAGGCAGACAAGCCTCCACCCCCCAAGTGAGCAGCTTCATATCTAGATCCCCCTTAAATATATGTACTAACTCCATTGTCACAGAACCATGGAGGAAAAACATAACACCACACACAGTGAATCAGTGCTGACACACAAGCATGGACACCGGCAAATCTGGGGGTGTCCACTGCTAATCTATGCACAGTCTTCCGGGCTCACTTCCATATTAACATGTATGATCCAAAATGACAAATAACATACTGGGTATACACCTCCACACTTCTGTATGAATTGTGATTCAGTGAAATGAGTTCTCAGTTAAATGAATTTTCAGTCAAACATGTTTCCATCAAATGAGTTGATTTTATATATATATATATATATATATATATATATATATATATATATATATATATATATATATATATGTAACACACACCTATGTAGATATATATATATATATATATATATATATATATATATATATATATATATATATATATATATACATATATATATATCTATATACATATATATATATATATATATATATATATATATATATATACATTTACTATCAAAATGGCAAGTGTAAGTTCGTTGAACATGGAATTTCGAATAACAGTTAGCTGACTTCCGTGTTGCCGACCTCCATACATTCAAGTCCCCAGTTCTGAGAATGCACTGTGCATTCACATATATGTGGCCGACCTTAGGACTACAAATCGTGATACAGTGTGGATCGGGAAATGTACCCATTTTGCCATTGTAGTCCGATCTTAGAGTTGGAATATATAATTTACAGGGCATGTGGGGGAGGGGTTGCAGAGGGGCATGCCTCCCTGCAAAAACAGCACTTTTGTATTGTGCAGTACATACGTACTGCTGAAAACTACAACATCTATCGCTGTGCTGAAAGGTGCAGAGGAAGGCATATGTCAAATAATGTCAAATTTGAATAATTGGCATTAAATCCAACATACTGCCTTTCTTCCTCTGCATTTTTCAGTGTTATGATTCATGCAAATGAACGGAATTCATTCTGTCATTCATGATTTTGATAGTAAACCATATATACATATATTCAGTTTACCATTAAAATGCTGAATGTTGGTTCAGCAAACGAGGAAAGTCGAATGTTAGTTAATCGACTTTCCGTGTTGCTGAATGTTAGTAGATCGAGATTACATATCAGCGAATGCAAGTGTGCATTCTATGATAGTAACTCGATGTTATGAGTAGAGTCACAGTACAGTGCAGAAAGGGAAATGTATCCCTTTCCTCACTGTAGTGCGATCTCGGAGTTAGAATATTTAATTTGCAGGGTGGGCGCAGCCCTCACAGGGTAGTGCAGGGGTGCTTGACCCCCTGCTAAAATATGAATAACAGTGAAGGTGTTTCACTTACATTTGCACCTACACTGCCATCATGGCCAATTTTTGACATAAATGTCAAATCTGTTGAATTCGATAAACAGATTTGACAATATAACCTAATTAGTATGCAGGAAGTCTGACATCATTTTCGTAGTAACAAACGTTCAGTTTTCTGAACTTTGATATTTTGATAGTAACCCCATTTATTCATGTATGAATGTAATTCAAAATATAGAATTCACATTGTTATAAAGATTTTTGTGGGTGCAAAAAATACAAAATGCACCAATGAGCGAATGCTCATATGAGTGAATCACATATGGTTGATTTTAGTTTTATATAGTGTATGTAAGCAGGAGTACATAGGAAAATTAAAATTTGAATGAAAAAATGGTGCTTGTAAAGATATGCAAAACTGTGCTGTGGCAATTGTGAATAAGCAAGTGTCCATGGAATAGGGTTAGGTAAGGTGATATATTCAGTGTAGTGCATGTTTTGATGTTGTCTGTGCTCTGTGTCCTTTTGTCTTTTGAAGTGGTAATGTTAGGGAAAAGGTTTTTATAATATATTGTAATGCGTAGGGTTAGGTTCCAGGGCAGGGATAGGATTTGAGTTACAGTTGGTTTAACAAATATGAGTAAGATGGTGCAGGCAGTGTACTGGCTATCCAAACATAAGCAGATGCATAACTGTCCATTTGCACATCAACTTCCATAGGTTCATAGGATGATACTAGGCTATTGGCCTGGAGGTCTTTATAAGCCTAGCTAAGACTTTCGCCCATGTTCCCTCAAAGTCAGCACCTGTTTCCCCTGTCCAGCAGCCCCCTGTTCATACTGTTATTCAGGCCCTGAGAAGTAGCCAGATATTTCTAATTTTTATAGACTCCCTTGTTGTTGCATCTTCCTCTTATAATTGCATTTTATTCATAGTGTATACCTTTAATGTGAAATTAATGACATAGCGCATATAATCAAATTATTACATTAATACTTTTTCAATGAATGGCTAGTCATATAAGATATACATATGACACTATACACTGATATTTCCTTTACCAACTCATTTGCATAATTTTATATATTTATTTATGTATTTGTTTATTTTTGAAGGTGGAATATCTGGTGGTTTGTGCTGGGCAAACCTTACTCATTAAAACCTGGACAACAGTCACTCACATGTGGTAGTAACTTACCTCATCAGACACAAATCAGTAAACGTTATGTATTTAAAAAATAACGGTTATCTTTATAATTAACTATATAACTTTAAATCTGAATTCCTGATACTCACCACATTGAAGTGCATAATGGCATTTTAGCAGAATCACATACTGGTAACTCCATTCCTAGAGAAATATACCTCACTCTGTGAGAAGCTCACACAGAAGCATGCTTTATTTGAATAACTGTGATGCCTTTCACATTAGCCTGTTACAATATCATCCTGCTCCTGAATGTATGGAGGCCAGTAATCAGCTTGAGAAATTCCTTTTAAAAGTTATAGAGATACTTGCTATATTTAAAGTGTCTGACACTATTGTTTTGGTTATATTTATATTTATATTTTACTTGTTATATTTTATAGTGTTTTATTTGGGTAGCAATTTCAATGTGCTGAGCTGGATGATTCCATCAAGTTTTACACTGTGGTTTACATGGTCAATGTATTGTTGCATCCTTGTCAGCAATCAACTCTATCGATCCTTCTCAAGCAATATGCTGAGGCTGTAATAAGGCCACACAAAGCAGTGATACACCAATGCATTACCTGTTACTCCTAAAATTGTTCAGTAATGAACCACAAAATATTTTAGTATTGCAAATGAATATGAAGCATATGTAAGTGATAATGCAATTGTATGATGGTATGTTAGCCAAAGAATCGTGAGTATGAATTTTAAATTAACACCCACAGGGTGGCCAAAAATTAATTTATAATTAACACTCATTTTTATCCTGAAACTTGATATCTTCACACTAGTGAATTATATCGGAAAAGAAAAAAAGTCTGAAATTATTCATAGCTCAGTACTTTAGGTTATTTCATTATACTTCAGCTGTGTCAGGGAGACATATTAGTACACATATTGACTAGCTGCCCTTTCTGGATGAAGAATCTCCTTATTAACATGACAGTCCACAACAATATGCAGGACTAATAATGTAGTTTGGGGTGATAATTCAATCAACATGTCTGGAAAACTGAAGTGTCGGTGTCATGTAAATGGCCCAGAAGCCTCAGCATTTTTATTTCACTTCTGACTAATGCTTCCCCTATGACCAAATATTTGAAAAAAACGTTTTATCACATATGATTAGTAATGCACTATCTCTACAACCCATAAATAACAATGAAGTCAAAACCCCTTGCACTGCAGATGCGGGCACCAATCATGCACAGCTTAATTATATACACTAACTCAAAATTTGCACAATGATAGAGAAAGGAGAAACTTTCCTTTTAAAGAAAATTGCACTACCAGTGATCTCACAGTGGCTTGACAACTGCAACCTTTGATAAAACATAACTTCAACTAGTTATCTGATATACTGCTTGCATCAGTGATGTGACACCTTTAAAGAACAAAACCTTGAACGATGATACAGCTTATTATTTTAATGCATTAGACAGTACCAGTCTATGAACCTATGACAACCAGCTGCAATGGCATTTTGTGTAGACTATGCAGTGAAAAGTTAGGAACAGAAATGATGTGCTCTGACTGTTTAAAACAACTGTGAGATCACTGGTAGTGCAATTTTCTTTAAAAGGAAAGTTTCTCCTTTGAATGTAATTGAGTGTATACAATACTTTGCACTACCTACCCTTTCTGCTCATAAACTGTGATTCCTTCCTTTTTATCTCAATTCTATCTACCTCATGAACACCACATAGTGTACTAGTATGCTATAAAATGCCTGCACTCAGCACTGACGAATTTTGCTGTGTTATTCTGTAATATGCATTGTAATTATGATTTTTTTGTTTAATGCTATAATGTTACCTATTTGTTATGTTGTTTTTTATCATTGTTCTGTCTTGGAGCTTATCTCCCTGGGCCTCTACTGAGAATGGACATGTATCCAGTTAGATTAGCCCGGTAAACAAATGTAAAATAAAATAAAATAAATTATGTTTTTTTTTATTTTCTGTTAAAGAGAATAAGTCCATTAATATGGTAAGCTAAGAAGAAAAACGTGTGGCATCAGGTTTGTCAGATTAATGAAATACTAAACACTACAGCTTAAAAATGTTCAAACAAGAAATATATTAAATATATTACTTAGGCTCTCAGCATGACAAGGCAGTTTGGAAAAGCACTTGGAGGCACTAATGCAAAGAGAGGAAGAGAGAAACAGAAGGAGAGAGAGGTATACATTTACCAAAAAAAAAGTATATAGACAGCTGACAAAACTATATGTAAAACTTTAGTATCTATGGCTCTGGGGATCCTCCTGGGCAAAACAAAAGTATAGAAAAGAGGAGACTAATGAAAGAACAGTAAATATGCAGGGTTCAAGAAAACTAATTTAAATGAATGAGCCTAATAAGTCAATAGGGAAACAAATGAAATGAAGGAAACATTACATTTAGGCAGAGAACAAACTTCAGGAAAAGAAATGACAGAGAACAAGATAGGAGAATTTAAAGACTGAGAGAATGATACACTCATCATGAAGCAATTTATAGTCACTTCTTTTGGGTATTTACAAGTTTTATTTTGAAGCAGCTGTGAACTTTGAGTTTATTGCTTTACAAAGGAAAAATGATAGAAATAAATTACATTGGTTTCCTCTGGAAGCAGAGCTTTAAAAAACACGGACTGCATAAATATACAGCTTAGAGAAACTTTGTTGAGGGAGAATATCGTTTGATGATGAAATGAGGCTGACTACTTACCTGGTATTCATGAAAATTTCCTGGATAAGATGTCCCTATCTCACACCAAAGTATGTGCTACTATGTTTTATTACTGAAAATAGCATTCCTTTTTGTTTGACTGTGCAATTTGCCAGAGCTCGTTTTATGCTCTTTATCAGGTTCATTTAGTAGACCAGGTGTTCATTAATATACTATAATAATTACTACCACATTTTTTTCTGTATTTCTCCTTTGTTTTACTACTTTCATTTGCATGTTATTTACGTGACTGGGTCATGGCTAAAACAGGTCTGGAAGGATCTAAAAACTTGCTAAGAGTTAAATAAATGGAACATGGATTACATGTGATCATACATACCAGAAAATGATGCACAGTACAGAGCAGTTAAGAGCAATTCCAATAATGCTTACAAATGACTGAAGAACAATTAAACCATAATGTACTAGCAGTCAATTGCAACTAACTTTGTATAAAAATAGATATTGCAATGAAAATATTGGAATGCAGACTGTGTAATTCTTTTCAAGTATTAGCACACTGGTTCTCTAAAACAATATATGCAAGAGGGGAGAAAAGACAAGGGAAAATTGAATTTGCATGAGAAAAAAAAAACAGAGACATGACTAATTATATTTTGTTGAAAGAGTTAAATGGTATTCTTAACTTAAACTACTGTGACAGTTTGAGTGCGATTTTCTCCTTAGTTTAAATGAGCAATTGCCATCAAATTATGCATCAAAACAATCCTTTAAAATATTAATTTCTGTAGGGGCAAGCTGAGACCTTGAGCAGGTCAGTCTGAATAAATTAAATGTTCAGATCAATACTTTGCAGTTTACTTAAATAATGAGTCTATATATGCCTGAAGGCAAGGGCTTTGATGAAGCTTTAGTCCCAAATAACTTTGTGCATATAGAGAAGTACAAAACGCTGTGATGGCTTCCAGCACTTGAAAGTTATTGTTAATTAACTTCTGTGCTCATGTTCCTGCAAGCCTAGCAATGTCTGATGGGTTATCATTTTGAAACCAATAAATAAATCCCTGAGCAATTTAACAAACATGCTTATTTAATATGCTGCAAATCCTCTCTAAATATAGTCAAATCAATTGTTGTAATGCAATATTACTCAAAAATCCAATAAAATTACTTTGTATTTTGAAAACCATTTCCCATCATGCCTTGTTTTACAGTATGTGACCTGAGATTTAAAAACAAAATGAGTAATTGCCTTCTGTTACAGGGGTGTATAGTTCAAAAAAGGCATCTGTATTTCATTGGATGATGTCAAACATCATTTACTTTCCAAGATGTGAATAAAAAAAATCTTTCTTTTTTTTAACTGACTTTCTAATCCTTCTCAAAGGGGGATGGTAGGTTATAGTGAATGCCCAGTCATTTAGGAACACAGTAATAATCTAAAAAAAATAATCTGGTGTCATGCATAGTCATCTCCTCATATTACAATACAAAGTTAAGCAAAATTAATGTAGTCAGGTTATATTTTAATTTCTTCACTTTATACTTTTAAAAGTACTTTTGTGTGCAGCTTTCCACCACATTTCCACCATATGGTTTTAATATTTTGTAAACTTGAGTCATAGAGATGTCAGAGCTGTTGTTTTCCAGGGGATACATAACAAATGATCAGGGATCATTAAAAAACTGACACATATTGTTTACTGGTAATGGTAGTATTCCTGAAGAATCTCTGTCATATAAGCACAGAGTGTTCTAGAATTTGTGTGCCTTAGTCTGAAATTTGGTTTATTATATTTTGGTATGGTATATTATTCTAATATGTGCATTTAGTGGTATCACCACAACCCATGACGGCAGAATTTGCAGTTACAATTGTTTTCTTTAAAATCAGGTTAATTGGACATATGTATTTGTTGCTTTTTTGCATTGTAATTTCTCTGCAGTTATTTGTGGTGTACAAAATATCATAATGTTAGCATCATGTATGACAATGCAAAAACAAAGGTCATTTTTTTTAAAGTGTAATCAAAAGTGTAGTTTCTTTTCCATCATGATAATAGTTCAAGACTTAAGCATGGCCATGCTGTGTATGGAAAGCAGTTTTTTTATAAAGAAAATAAGAAATTTAAAATGCCAGCAGCAGTGAAACTGTGTGACATATTCTGCCATGTGGCACTATCTGACTGATTTTTTAAATATCAGATTTATTCAATTAATGGTGCCAAACAAAATGTCCTTTTATGTCAGACGTATGCCCAAAGGATGAAATGAAAAGATAAAATAACCCAGAATGAGGCCAGAGCCAGTTGTAATTTTTACAGCTTTACATACTGCTTCAGTGATAATATAAGGGGTGATTTTAGGTCACTCATGAGATGCTGTGTTATGCTTTGCGAGGAAATCATCTGGGAAGAGAAGGAGAAACATTCACTGAGATATTGCTTACATTTTCATGGTGTGTGAGTTGTGTTATGATACTGTGATGCAGTCCTAGTTAGAATAGAGGAAACCTATCCTATTCTGTCATCAAACAGACAAAAAAGAGATAAGTCATTTGAGAGTGCAAGACTATGATGCTTGGGACCCACAGAAACAGCCAGACCTGACACATGCACTTTGCAAGGCATACAGGCTTTGCTATTGATGTCAAACTTCTTTCAGCTCCAAAATGAGGAGCACACTATAGATAACCATATGATAGCTAGGTTATATTACAACTGTTACAGAACTGTGACATTGTGTAAACTGAATTTCTCTGAAATAGTCAAGAAGAGATTAGGTCACAAAGCTGCTTTCACTGCAGAAAAATCACATTTATCAATCTGACAACATAGAAACTTGCTAGGTATAATCCAATACTTCTGCCATGGCCATCACCCAGATATCGCTAGTGCTTGATGGGCAGCACATAAGTGCCTGTGGTAGTCTAATCCTCTGTACAGGACTGACTTGTAGCTTGAATAGCTAGCTGCACTAGATGTGAATTGTTCATAAGCCATAATTATGATTAGGAAGCTTTAAAAAGTATAAGTGAATAATGGAAGGGCCTTATTATTATATGGTTAGTCATTGCTGGATTCCTGCTACCATCCACTGTGCCTAGATTTACAATAGTTTTGAGGGAAACTGTTCTAATTTATTTAATGACACTTTTCTCCCTAGTATATAAATTGTACTACTGTTATGCTCTCTGACTAAATGCTGCACTTTCAAACATGTTATAGTCTTGACATTACAATATATAATGTTATATTAAATCAAAGATACTTGAGAAATGCATACACTCTCAGGTCATGCATTTCCTAGACTCTAACAATCTCTTCTCTACATGGTTTCCACCCACACCACAGCACAACTTCAGCCCTTCTATCTTTCACAAACCTGGTTAACCAACATAGAAATAACAACAGGTTTGTATCTGCTATATCCTTGGACCTCTCCAAAGCATTTGACATGGTTTCCCACTCCATTCTAATAGATACTCTTACCTCTCTATCCTTTGCCCTTAACACTTTTGCATGGTATAAAAACTAACTATCAGACCAACAACACGCTGTCCAGTGGCAAGGAGCTGTATTATCGTTACTCCCAACTACCACTGGTGTACCTCAAGGTTCCATACTCCTTTTTTCTCTCTTTATCAATAATCTGCATACCTCTACCCTACAGGCTTTGCTCATACAGTACGCAGAAGATTCCACCATGATCTGCTTTGCCCCAAATCTCACGACCCTACAGCATCTCACCCAGAAATCTTTTACTTCAGTAGAAAGGTGGATCACAGATATTCAACTTATCTTAAATCCCAACAAAACTACTTCTATTTACCCCAAACAAATCAAAAGCCTCTCCACTCTCCTTCTTTATCTCCTCCAGTAATAGAACTGTCATTTCACCCTCTCTCCACACTAAGTTGCTTGATGTTGAAATAGATAACCTACACTTTGGCATCCATATCTCTCAAACTATTAAAAATGTACACAAAAAATGGGGTCCCTATACAGACAAAAAGACTTTCTATCAGATCCAGCTCGGGTTACCCTAGTTCAAACCTAACTTCTTTCCACACTCATGTATTTAGCACCTATTCTCACCTGTGTAAGAAAATCTGAGCTGGAGATTCTTGAGTCATATTATGACAAAATCGCCAAGTTTGCAAAAAATTCCCTTTAGAACACACCATTGTATACCTCTTAAGCAACTTCAGTGGCTTGAGCTCCCACAGTTAGTAACCTACAACCAACTAGTCATAGCTTATAACAACCTAAAATATCATGAAAAAAATCAGCCCTTAGGGAACTACTGACTAACTACATTCCAAAGTGAACACTCCGCTCTGCCAACAAATCACTCCTCTCTATCTCCACAGCCAACAACACAGCAGGTAAAGCTGTATTTTCTCACAGTATAGCAAAAAGTTGGAATAATCTCCCTCCCTCTGTGACTTCTGCACCTAATACCAAACAATTCAAAAACTCCCTTAAAGCTCATCTTATTAGCTATTGGCTATGTCCATGTGTTACTTAATCCTAGTGTATGCTATCACCATCTTTCTCTTCTCTTCAATTATTAAACCCTCAGTAAAAATGGAAGTAACAAATGGTATCCCTTGACATTTGGAAATGTTGTTATGATCTTTGTCTGTATATTTTGATGACTAACTTAATGTTCACTTGTATATATAGCTGATATGACCTTTCTTTGCATACTGTTCTATTATGCACAAAATACTGCTCGATAACAAAGTCTTTACTTTACATTATGTATTATTATCATTGTCTATTGTATTAATTAAGTGGAGCTTTTCTCCCCGGGCCTCCGCTGTAAATGGACCTCATTCAGTCGGACCATCCCGGTTAACAAATGTAAACTAAAATAAAACTAAAATAAATAAATTATATTATATTATATTATATTATATTATATTATATTATATTATATTATATTAATTTATTGACATTTGTTTACCGGGAAATTCTGACTGGATCTTAAATATCCATTTTCAGTATAGGCCCAGGGAGAAAATCTTCAAGGAGTTAAATGACATCAAAGGAAAATACTATTACAAATGTAATTAAAAAAACATATATAGATACAGTTAGATAGTGGAATGCATAGGAAATAACAAAGCATGAGGAAACACCAGTGATGTAAAAACAAAAATAAATAAAAAGTGATTATTAAATATGACATTCAGTATATACGGAAGTATTAGAAGTATCATTAGCCATGCTAGGAAATAAAGATAAAAATAAAAAGACACAAGTAACCCTAGGAATGGAGAGAGGTCAAGTGTTGAAAGATATAGGTAGATAGTATGATGAGAGGTTAGGTTAGTAAGAATGTAAAGTATTTGTTAACCTAGATGATACAGGTGAGGTACTTGGGCATAGCCATGAGTTAGTGAGAAATTATTTGAGAAAGGACTTAAACACATAGAGACTAGATATAGTTTTTATTGAATTTGGGATAGAATTACATAGTTTGGATATGCAGTGTGAGTATATACTTTGCCCCATACTTTTTTTTTGCTTTATAGATGTCAATCAGGTTTTTATCTTGAGAGCACAGAGGATAATTTGGGAGATAGTGATGAAGTTGTAAGGAGATAGAAGGGCAGGTTGAGGAGGTATATAGTATTTTATGGGTTAGAAGACATTGCGTATGCGCTAGTTTGATGTGGGAGCTCTAACCAGCTAAGAACTCATAATGCACAGCAATAATGACCTTTATGTGACAGGTTAGTTGCAAATTTAGCTGTCTTATTATATCATTGTTTCAGTTGTGATTTAAGACAGAGATCTAGATGTCAGTCAAAATAGGTGAGCAACAGAGAAGATTATGGAGTAGTTAAGGGGAAATTATAGTTCAAGGAAAAGGGAAAGATATTAAAGGAGAAGGGAGGAAGATGAGGGGATAATATATGACTGTAGAAATGGCTTGCTGGAGATTCCAGTTCAGTGCAAATTTCTCCCCTCCCTCCCCCCTAAAAGGAGAACTATCTATCCCACCAGAGTCTAGCCCACCCAACATCTCTCCCAGGTGAGGCAGGTGAGCTCTCCCAAAAACAGCAAACAGCATCAATGGGACGGGACGTGTCGTGAACTCAATGACATGAACAACCACACAATGAGGAACTAAAACCACATGTACTGTGCTTTACAGGATACTTTACCATACGATGGAGAAAAGAATGGCGACGGCAACTGTGTCCCACTCCCAAAAGTCCCTGCTTCGCTGTGTTTCTTACGAAATTAAATTACCCAGCCTTGGACGCAGCCTGGGATGCAAAATGGAAGGAGGAACTCATAATAAATACTCAAAATAAAAGACCTTGGACTCTGGTACACTGGGCTGGCCCCCTTTTGGTTGAACAGATCTTGATTTTAGATCCTGCCTCACTTTTTCCAAACCACTTTTAAAAAAGGCCCTAAGGGGATGGTAGCAACACACAGCCTCTACCTTGAGCCTCTAGACTCAACCCCAATCTCACCCCCTTACAGATCAAAGCCAGCCAGCCGGCTTAGATGTAAATAGGTCATGTGATGTAGCTGATGCTCAGCTCAGACACAGGGGGTGAACACACAGGGAGTTGCTGGTGCCATGAAGTGCTCTAAGCCGGTCAGAATCCTAAGCAGTCAGGGAAGGTTCCGGGCCCTGGGCCCCTCTTTTTTCCCCCAATTGTTTCATTTTTTTTTAGTGAAGGCAGACAAAAATATTGCATAAAACACAAACAAATGCATCAGACTGCAAATCCTGCATAGACATCCCCATCTCCATCAGACACAGACATCCCTCCAGAGAGGGAATATAGAAATGGGCCTACTGGCCATGTACCAAAATGAAATTAATAAAAAAAAAAAATGTATAGTCATACCCTTTGTGGAAGTACAAGTAAAATAACTCACACATACATGGTCCATTATCAAGGACGGAAGATCTCTTTGACACTACATTGCCAAAGTGGTTAGGAAGACTTTGGACTCTCTTTTGCCACTTTTGGTTTATCAAGGCTAGGTACATCAGGCATCAGGATCACATTCCTGTCCAAGGAGGTCATTTCACCCACATTGTAGGTCATTGTACTTGACATATCCCACCAAAACCTGAGTACAACGCCCCATTCCTGACCCCAAAAGTTCCTCACCAAAAGTTCCTCAAATTAAGTCCAAAAGACCCCAAAATAAAGGATAAAACAGAAAACAAGGTCAAACAAACTCCAGCTCTCCCTGGTACACAGCTCTATGCTCTCGCAGTCTGACATATCTACATTACAGCAAATACCTGGTCCACACATCCAACAAAAAAACCAACCAGAGACACGATGGTCCACCCTCAAAAAAAAAAATCGGATATAAATATATGCTGAGAGAAAGGACAATTCACCTCAACACGGATATAAATAGGACATGCAGAAGGATCAGGGAGACAGCCAGAGGAGATCACTGACTCTGTTCAAGAGAAATCTTGCCCATGTGGATGGGAGATCGTAGGAATCACAAGGGAAATCCATCTGGTGTCACTGGAGGATCATGGATGTGTCACTCTGGGTACAAGGTCATCAGCAAGGGTGTAGAAAACATAACACAAAGCTGGCTGTATAAATTAAGTAGGGCAGAGTGCAAGCCCTGACACCTAAACAAGGTGGTCCCTTATTATAGAGATGGAGAAAAGTTAAGATTTTAATACAGTACAGTCAGTTAGAGAAATGTAGAATATACTGCAGTGTGCTAGGGTGAAACTGTGAATTAAAAGAACTGTTAGGAGAATAATTGAGTGGGGGTATGTATAAAAATGTTTGTGGGTGTTATGTTTTCTGCCAATATTAGGAAAGGAAGGGAAATATTGAAGGACTTGTTGTGGGGAAATGAGAATAAAAGTATAGATTATAAAGTAAGAACAATAGAGAAGAGTAAATTAAATAAAGAAGTAGTGAAGAATAAGTGTGAAGGGAAGGTGACATAAGAGTATAAAGGGTTTTGTTAATGTTATTGGAAAATGAGTTAGCTGCAGGGATTGGTGTGGCTAGGTAGGAGGGGACAGGAATGAGGAAGGGGAATGGACATGTTCAGTATAAAGTAAGATAAGGAGGGGATGGGTGGGAAATGGAAGAAGGGCAAGGAGCGTATTGAGACTGAACATAGAGAGGTTGAACAGAGCAGGTTAGAACCCCTCACAAATGGAGGTATAATCCCAAGAAAAACAATCAGTGACAATGAAGGTTTAAACAGCAGTGTGAGGGGTTTGGATAAAATAATGTGAGCAACTCAACAGGGGAGTGAAGCAGAGAAAGTTTTAAAAAGTTGCTAATGATAAGAAATCCATACTTTAAAGCAGAACAAGCTGCTCATTGGCAAGAAAGTAATATGTATTAAGATAAAATGGCTTTAACAAGCCTGAAGTACATTAACATATGAAGTGTCCTTTTTCTTTAGCAGTAACACTGGCTGCAAGTTCCATGTACAGATGGTTTTAGCAGATTCACTAGTGGCAGTCTTGTATACTATCTGCAATGAAAAATGTTTTTTTCAGGCTGCAGACATATAGACCCACATATGCTGAGGCACTTAAATGTAACCTTCCTAAACCACAAAGACCTCTTAGATGAAGTACACATAACAAATACCCTCAACAGCTCCAAATGCACTCTTTCCAAACAACACCCTCATCAACACATAGGGCCACATCTCATGGAGCCTCTACCTCTAACTCCATAAGGCAAGCCACCAAACAATCCAAGATTCTGGTCACTGGAGACTCCATCTTGAGGCACACTGATATATTTCTCACCAGGCTGAGTAAGGAGAAAGTCGTGGTCAGTTGCTTATCAGCGGTTAGGATCTGCCACATCACACACGCACTCATATGACTCAGTCATAATCATTGTGGGAGTAAATTACCTGTATGTACCTCCCTTGACTATATGAAGAGAGACATCATGGAGCTCTCTGAGAATGTGTCTCAGGCTGGTATGAATCTAGCACTGACCAGCATTTTACCTACTCAAAGAATGATGCCACAATACGAACAAAAGATGATCGACTTTAATAATTGGCTTATTTTCTGGTATCATTCTAAGGAGCTGGGATATTTGTCAGCTTGAAAGAAGATGATCAATAGACCATTCTGCTTTGTCAAGGATGGTCTGCACCTCTCCCCTCTAGGCTTTTGAATATTAGCTAAAACATTGTCTTCCCCCATAGAGCCTTTCTAGTCAATGCCAAACTGAAAGCACTTCTGACATAGCAAATCAAAACCAAGAAAATGTAAAGGTGTTACTGCTCACTGCTAGGAGTCTAAACAAAACACTCCACTCCCTAGAAGCTCTCTTCACCCTAGAGAATGCTGATGTCTGTGCAGTCTCTGAGATGTGGTTTAAAGCCGTGGAGAGCACACCAACAGTGCAAGGTTATAATGCCTTCCACACATTTAGACCAGCTACTTCACAGGCAGGGCCCTAAAAGGTGGAGGTGTTTCTATTTACATCAAAAATAAATATGCCTCAAGACTGGTCAAGCAGAACGATACACTTGTGCTGTTCCATGTTCAAATCACCATAGTCAAAATCCAGTATCATTTGCTTGCCAGCTAAAGGTCACCTTATATGACCCAGGAGACCCATACCATGCATTTAAACTTATTAGAAACACTAACTATCCAACCCAATACCATATTCATGGGTGGCTTTAATTACCTTACTATTAACTGGGAATCTTATACTACCCCAAACGCACAGGCACAGAGATTCCTGGATTTTGTAAACACTAACTCCCTGAACCAGATAGTCAATACACCAACCAAGGGTGCAGCCATACTGGATCTGATCCTCACTAATATGGGATAGTGCTGCACACCTCCTACTGTAATGTCTTCCCTGGTAATGTCAGACTACAAAATGGTCTCCTTTGAATTAAAAATAAAACCTGGACCCCCAGTTAAACACGGAATATTCAGGAACTACCCTAAGGCTAACCTCCTGCTATTTAGTGATAACCTGGCAACATTTCAAGCCCCCATAAACCCTGAGAACACTGCTGCCTATGCAGAACTATTCACAGAAACCCTGTACAAGCATGTTAATAGCTGCACAGAGACAGCTGTACCCACCAGGAAGAAGTACAGAATAAAAAACAAGCCACCATGGTGGAATACCAAACTCAATAGGCTGTATAGCAGAAGGAAGAAAATCATGGCAATAATTAGGTGCAGCACCCATCAGGATAAAAGCACTCTCATCAAACTAAACAAACATCTTAGATGACAAATATAGTCTACCAAAGCCAAATTTGAGGTAAATTTGGCCTCCCAGGCCAAGGGCAGCCACAAGGCATTCTTTAGCTATGTCCACAACCTCAAAGACAATACACAGTTATGTGTAGAGCTCATTGCAAATGGAGCCACATATACTGAGCTAGAAGATAGAGCAAACTTATTGGCTGATAAATTCTTCTCCAACTTTACCCTTCTCTCCCTCAGCCTTCCTCAGGAAATAGCATCAAATATAACTCTCCCTGCTATCACTAGGGAACAAATCCTTAATGCTCCCTCTAAGGTGAAAGAACACTACATCAATGGGCCCAGACAATATTCCAGGATGCCTTCTAAATAGCATGAAACACGACCTATCAGGGCCTCTGAAATTGCTATTTAACTATAGCCTCCAAACAGGCTTCATGCCTCATGAATGGAGAACAGCAACAGTCATTCCTCTGCACAAAGGTGGGCCATCTACAGACCCTGGAAACTATAGACACATAGGTCTCACTAATCTTATATGTAAACTCACGGAAATAATTATCATGGAAATGTTCAGTAGTGATATAGTAAACTTCCAGACACTGGACCTAGCCCAGTTTGGTTTCATCAAGGACAGATCATGCCTACTCAACTTGGTGGACTTCTTTGAGAAGGTCACTAAAGCAATGGATGAGGGCAAAATGGTTCACACTGCCTACCTTGACCTACCCAAGGCATTTGACACAACACCCCACTTGGGCATTGTTGACAAACTCAAGAGGTTAGGTACAAACCAGGTGGATAGCAAACTGCCCCACAGACAGGACCCAGGAAGTTAGAAATGGGGAGTCCACCTCTACAAAGATGCCAGTCACAAGTGGACTCCCTCAGTGATCAGTCCTTGGACCGCTCCTTTTTGGCATTTACTTCTCTGAAGTCAAGGCCAAAGTCAGTGGTCTCTGGCTGACTAAATTGGCAGATGATTGCAAATTGGTGTTGGCATTGAATCTCACACTGACACAAATGTTCTCCAGAAGGGGCTGATACAAACAAACAGAGCCATGGACTAAAACTAAATGCCAAGAAATGCATAATAGTATCCTTCAGGAAGTCATCTACCCCTGGTAGCTATCATATTGATAACACACTCCTTAGAGATTACCCAGTAGTCAGGGACTTAGGGACACACACAGATAGTAATCTGGCCTTAGACCATCACATGACTACAGTTGTGAGGAAATCATTCTATGTTGTGTAACTTATAAACAGAGGTGTGGCATCTAAGTCCAAGGAAGTCATTGTTCCACTGCATTTGGCATTCATCAGACCTATCATTAAGTACAATGCCCCATTTGGTATGTACCTAACCAGGCATATCCAACAATTGGAACATCCACAGAGGTTCCTCACTAAAAGAATACAGGGCTTAAGTAAAATGTCCTATGAGGACTACCTCCAGGCTCTATCACCGTATTCTGTCAACTACAGGCCTTTGAGGGAAGATGTATGGCTGACATACAGGGCATTGTCAGACCCCACTCTGATGGACTTCCTGCATATCCGCAAAACAAACAGTAGCAGAATTACCCATCTAAAGACACAAACCTTGCCTGTGATATAAATAGGACCTGCTGGACAGACAGGTATGTATCCCAGAAATTACCCTGTCTATGGAACAGGTTCCCCCTCCATATAAAGCAGAGTTCCTCCCTAACCCAATTCAAGCAAAACCTGGACAATTGGACAGGGAAACAGGAAATTCATCCCTGATTTGGCACCTATGTCTCTAATATACACAAACAACCAGTAAATGGTTCATCTCCCAGGCCCTAGCTTGTAAATATTTCATCTCCCGATCTCCAGCTTACACTTATCAAGGGTATCAGAACTTGTCTGAGATTTAGGATGCATGGCTCAGCATAAAAATGCCCTTGTAGTTGTTAGCCTAGTAAACACCTATGAACCTAGTAGAATAAAGATCATTTTATGCAGAAAGATGTGGAAACCAACAACTTGAGACTGGGTGGAAGGGGCACTATTGTAAGCACAGTGCAGCTGTATATATTGTCTACACTGGAAAATATTTTTTTGCAGGCTGCAAATCCACCTAGCAGAACAGACAGAATTTTATGCTGAAAGATGGGGAAACCAATGGCTTGAGACTGTGTGGAAGGGATGATTTTGCAAGCCTCATGGCAATTTTATATACCGTCTGCACTGAATTTTTTTTTGATAGCTGTGCACCACCTAGCAGACAGAGATAATTTTATGCAGAAAAATGGGAAAACTTATGACTTGAGACTTGGTGGAATACATGCCTCTCAACCTCTTGGCACAAGAAATTTGCACAAAGACAAACATTATGACAAAGGCCCAAAACTAGGGACAGATTTTAAATATTGCTCCTATAAACTTAGAAAGTGCGATAATAATAGATTTGCATTATCATACAATTTCTGAAGGCTATGCAGCCTGAAACTCAAATATGTCTCATTATTTGGAGACTTCAATCCTCAGTTAATTTCCAGAAACCCACAGATTTTATGAGGGACAGACAAAAAAATTTGAGGCAAAAATCTGGACATTCTGCAATAATCTGAACAGTTGAGAAGTAAAGTGGAAAGGGCAATCTTACAAGCCTTGTGGCAGTGTTATATACTGTCTGCACTGAAAAATATTTTTGCAGGCTGCAAATCCACCTAGCAGTTTTGATATATTTATATGTTTTATATATATATATATATACACAAAAGGAGCCTTTTGAAGTGGCAGTCCTGATACATACATGTGTTGCTTTTTTGTACTATATTTACTGAATTATTAGTGGTACACAAAATGTAAGAATGTTAGCATTGTGCATAGTAATACACAAACTGAGGACAAGAAAAGTGATTTTCTTTATTTCTTTTTAATTTTTAAAAAGTACAATAAAACAAAAATTGTAAACTTTGATATTTTAATGTCAAAAGTATATATTTTCCAGAAGGCAGAAGTTTCACAGCTAGACTATAACTAAGTGAGATAGCATTTCAGTTAAAATTATGTATCACAGGCTCAAATAGTGAAGGAGTAACTTGACCTATTGCTGGACTATTTAACTAAGAATTGTGAACTTCTATGGTTGATTACCCTCAGATGATGGTGATGGTGATAATGATTGTAGAATAGTGTGGGTGTTGTTCCTTTAAGAAGCATTTTCAAGGACAGCACATGCATATAAAGAGCAAGTATGTGCTAGCTTCAGTGCCATTTTGAGAGTGCAGCCAGAGGGTGAACACGATTGAGTGAGATAGTCAGTTTGTTTATAAGTTTATCTAAATTAAAGTTATTAAGTCTCAATCCTGATGTGTTTGTACATAATAAAGCTGCTTGAACAGAATCCACAAATGTTCATCTGTTTTATCCTGACCAGATGAGTGACGATGTATTAAATATGGGAGTAGTGGGGCCATTTCCCTGGATGGAAGGGAGTGGTGGGTTTGCTCCCACTTAACTTGAGCTGCTAAAGTATTCTTCTCTTAAGAAAGATACAGAGAAGCAGCCCATTACACATCTGGAACTTAGAAGTCTGTACTATATCCACTGGAGAGTCAACTGAGAAGATGCAAAGACAAAAATGAAGAAAAACCCATATAAGCTCCCTGCCCCTTTCACAGTCTATGATGAAAGAGGGATATGTATCTACCTTAAAAAAGTAAGAACAGCACTAAGGATAATATACTGAGGGAAAGCACCAGGCTCCAATAAGGTCACAGACGATATGCACAAGATGTCGGGCATGTTAGGGGAAAAATGGCTCTTGAGGTACTCTTAGTAGTGCAGATAGAAAGGCTTGCCCCAGAAGCTGTGAACACTGAGAAGAAATGTTAGAGAATAACACATCATACAGAATATAGTTACACTCCATCCTGCCAAACTATCTAGGACAGCATGCAGGAGGCTATTACTGAGTCCATACATACCATACTAACTAGATGAAGTCTAAAATGGATGATTGCCCATGAATGGCATTTACAAAGTGGAGATGGCAAACGAAAGTCTACCAGGTTACTAGATATGAAGCTTAACAAATATCTCTGTAAGGGATACATGGCACTGCAATAAGCACATCTGAAAACGTACATGGCCTCACTATCATTAAAATGTGGTTTGGTCACTGATTTGGTCATTTGTCTACCATTAGTTTTAGCTTTCTTCCTGAGTGATAAGATGTTGAAACATGTGGCGAGGGCATTTACAGTCAGTTGCACTGTATTCTAATAGCAGTGAACTAAGGTGGGGGGTGGCTAAAAAGTAAGACAAACTATGAGAAAGCAAGATAGGCATAGTCTATATAGATAGTCTGGAGCCAGGGTGAGAGAAAACAGTGAAGGACACACAGAGAGTGCAGGTGATACTAGTGGTAAACAGGAGACCATGGAGTCCTTTGTCTATGGTTGGTCTTTTTGATTGCAAGTAGGCATTTAGGATGTATATAGTCATTAAAGTGACTATAATGACTGTGTCTGTACTGAGGAACTCTGCTGATAAGAGTGAATGTTTCCATCCATTGTTTGATCATAGGTAATAGTTAGTGACCTGTTGCACTAGAATCCCATTGTATTTGGCACTAACCACTCAGTTGCTTTCTGCAACCACCATTGCTTTGAAGTCACCAGCCATCAATGGCTATAACATTATACAAAACTGTAAATGTCCTTTACTCTCTTCATGTCTATGTATGCACTAAACTGGCAGATACTTAGGATTATTCGAAAAATACAACTTCTATTGGTAAGGAAAATATTTTTAAAACTCAGTGAGCAAGCTCCTAGCTATTTTTAGCTTATATATGGAATGCAATTCTTCAAGAACTATGTGACACTAATAACTTCTCCACTTTTCAAAACACATTCAAATCTCATATATGGTAAAATTATCCTGCTCAAAACATGATGTCATCTAAAGTCAAACATATTTAATTCCTTATTATTCTTATTCATAAGTAGAAACTACAGCACTACATCTCTCACTACTTTCTTTTGTTATCTTATCCCTTAATACCTACTTTAACTTCATGCTTTCAGCTTACCCATTCCTCAGTGTGATGACTGTGCCCTGGCCCAGCAATCAAGGAGCCTCAATCCTCACCATTAACACCAGAGAGGTTGTCTCCTAGAAGAGGAAAGGATAACTAATACACACAGTAAAGTACAATTTCCCTTAAGTGCACACAGCGATCACAGTCAGTCGGGGGCTGGTTGCTCCCTTGCTCACCAGGTCTCCAGTAAGACTCCCCACTGGCACAGTTACAGGGTACAGATGTCAGCCTAGCTGGCAAGCTAACCTCCAGTACCCTCTCTGTCCAACCAGTGCTTCGTGTCCCTGCCCAGGTAGCTGACACACACCCACACTTTGAGATAAGTATTTATACAATTTCACAGACACTCCTGGGAAAGACTGACACAGATTCTCCAGCTGTGGCCCTTTACCCAGACTATACGGTAGTAATTACTGCCACCACCAGCTTAATATAATTATCAGCTACTAAAAGGCCCTTAAAAGGGTATCTAATTATTACTGTGCAATATTATAATCCAATGGTAGTATGACTAGACAGTCAAGGCTTAATTTGCAGTGACTTAGACAGTAAAATCTGTAAATATGCAGTGTACTTTAGAGGTTAAATAATCTCTACATAAACAAGCCACAGGTAAAGGTTTTAAAATATTTAATAATAAATAATTAAAACACAAGACAATACTACTACACCACAGAGATATCTAAGAGTTCAGAGATCACACAGAAACTTAAAATAATACAGTAGGACCGGTCTGATGTCAAAGAAAAACACTTAATCTAACTTTCTAATCTTTAGCTAATCTTAAGAGAAAATACAGTGCTATAATCCTGCTTACATACATAAAGCATAAGCAGTGCTGGGTTAGATGTCCAAGATCAAAACGCTTCTCTAGTCTCTCACTCAACAGTAGTTTTTAAACATTAACCAACAGCTCTCTAAGGCCCTCCCAAATTACATCATTTTGACACTTAGCCTGGAGTTCCCTGGCCACAAACTGCATTACTTAGCAAGCTAACACCTGCTCAGGAGACTACAACAATAAAAAGCATTTAACATATACACTCTAGCAGAAACCAGAGCAATAAAGCACCTTCCACTTGTAAATTCTGGCCCTTAACTTTAACCTTAAACCAATGGGCCTGAAACCTTCATCCAGACTCACTGGAGCCAACTTGTAAACATCAAAGAGATTCATAAGATCTTTTCAGCTTCAGAAGACACATTTGAAATGCTTGGCTTGGTTTTCCTTACAGCAGATGGAAATGTTACAACAATCTTGAAGTTCACATTTTACAGTATTTTCTTTCATTTAAAAACCCAAGCCTGTATTTTATATTTAATTATACAATTGATAGTATTATGTATCAAATTCATTTTGACTAGGCTGGCAGCCTTCGCCCATCTTCCTCCAATCTTCACACTCAGTAATCCTATATTCTCACTTTGCAATTCAACTTCATATGTTTCTCTTTCCCAGATAACACCTAATTCACGTGACCATTTTCTTCTCACTCTTTATATCCATGGTAACCAAAACTCTGCAAACATAACCCTTACTTTTTCTCCATTTTCCTACAATGGCAATTGCAGTGATCAATATGCATTACTAGGTCAGTTCACACTCACATTTATTCGCTTGCTTTAACTGTTTGTTAAAATCCCCTGACTTTTTTATTATTTTATATCATTATAATAGTTACAGTATTTATAGCTGTGTTTTATTTATCTTCTGCCAGTTTTTAACTGTGTTTCTATGTCTTTTTTTATCCTGAGTCCCTTCTGAAAATGGATACTGCCCAGAAAGGCTAACCTGGGTAATAAAAGTAAGTATCTAAATAAATAGTAATGTTTCATCATATTATTATAGTAGAGTTTGTGTTAATATTCCTCTATCTGCAGTGCATTTTTTGTAAAGTACCATTACATTTTGTGTGACTGCTATTATCCGCTTATGCCAGATGTTTTGCAGCTCTACTCTTTGCCAACCCAAGTTCCCCAACCTTATCCTAATATTGTTCACATAATCCACAATTGCATAAGGAGAATTACATTCACTCTCTCCCTCTTATTATGAATGGGTCCCAAGACTCCCTCATCCTGAGAGCATAAAGTATTTCAAATGTTAACAAAAATGCTGTAGATTCTTGGTGCACCGGTCTTCAGGCAAAGATGTGATAGGTCAGGCACTTGTCCATTCCAATTTAAGCTAGACTGTGACTGCTGGTCAGCATGGTATTCAAACCAGAAATCAACCACTCTAAAAAACTTGTCTTGTGGATGGCAAGGTTTAGTTTTTAACTGCTTTACACTACAGATTTACTAGAAGCAAGTCACCAGATCTGACATTTAACTAACTCTTCTGTCTAGCAGTATTTTCCAGGAAATCTTCACACTTTATTTCTAACAGAGCATTTGCCATTCAGTCTGCTTCACTAGAGGACAAAGCCCCCACTTTAGGTTACCTACTAACATAGTACATCATAGTACACTAGAAACAAGAGAGTACTTAAAGTCACAATGGCTACCATTTGAAATGGTTCCACAATAATAGAAATAGCACCAATGTAACCTTTGCTTTGTCTCTTCCCTTGATATATTTTGACACTGTTCACATACCTTACAATACCCTCTTAAATCTTTAGCAATGCAAAGCCAATGAAACATTCTATAAGTATTATTTTGTATGCTTTATGTCCAAATGGTTTGGGAAAAAAAACATCATGGAATATGGCCAAAGGTGCCTCATGGTAAGCTTTTTGGATTACCAACATCTGTATCAATTTCTGTCTAGGGTTCCATCAGGTGTCCATTCTCTGTAAAGTAACTCCCTGTCCCTGTATACAGACTTCTCTTGACCATGAGATTCAGTAATCTCCTTGGGTGCCACCTTCTGCAGTTTCTGCATGGTGGTGCCTGACAGCCATGCCACTCTCATCTCTCTTTTTGTGAACCTACAGAGTTTTCCTTCTAATGGAAGTCATGCTTGGTACTGCTAACAGTCTCTTCCATTGAATTGAACTCTATCAGAGGCAGCACAGTACCTTTCTGACTGCTGTGGCTCACATTCAAGTACATTGCTACTATTCAGCTCTTTCTATGAAGTAGCCATATCACCAGCCTTTATGGGAGGTAATGGCACTGGTTTAGTCTTCTACCTTCTACCTTCGCAGGCTGATTTCTCCATACCTGACAAAATGTAGTTGCATGTACACAAGGGAATACGTCTATTTCATTTAAAACATCTGATGGGGTATCATCAAACACTGTCATTTCTATGTCTACCTGCCCCCCACTCCTAGTGCAAGTGACCCCTTGCCAGCTCTATCTGAAAATATATCCATGCAGCAGCAATAAATGATGTGGACTCCCTGGACAGGTAATGCATCTTTTTCTAAGAAATGCAGGTTTAATAATAATTATGTCTTTATAACAGTAGCTTCCTTATCCTCTATTATGATGAGGTAGATGATAATCTGGAGCAGCTGCAAGTTCTAGACAACTTCCACCACCTCAGTTATATTCAAGAATGGCCTTTGTTTCCCAATCTACATCTGTGATCATTTAGATCATGTATTCTTCACTTAGTTACTGTAGTTGCTTGTATTTCCCAAAACTTGGTCTGTATACATACCATATTTAGTTGCACCAGAAGCATTTTTCTCAATTTCTTGGTGGGTACTTGATCTAATGGTTATCTCCTTTGCCAGTTGAACATGCTATAAAGGATTTTTTATTATCATTTACTAACTAGGTAAAAAATGGAATCTGAGGAAAACTGAATCTACAAAAAGCAGTTGGTTACCAGCTCATACTCTCAATCTTGTGTACTTCAGAATACCCTTTAGACTGCCCCTATTGTCTCCACATGTGTAAGACAGAGAAAACCCTTTTGTATGACTGTGCCCTGGTAGCCAGCTAGAGGCCATTCATTTTGCCTTTTTCTTCAGTACTGTTATGTTATTGGTCTTATAACCAGATTTGCATATCACCAGGCAAATTCTGTGCTTGCTTCCTTTTTAGAAATTTTCCCAACGATTCTCAAAGAGTATTTCAATGCCCCCCACAGCTATTAAAATCAACCTGCTGTTACCTTGGAAGTAGTCAATATCTGTTACACCCAAATAAACTTTTCACTGACTAGTAACAGAACAGAGTTATAATCCCTGGCTCTTACTCACCCTGCTCTCAGCTCAGTGCCCTCTATGATAGCTTTCTGACAGCAGATACAAATGTGTTCATGTTTTTTCACACACAAGATCTCACACACACAAAAACACACACATCATGTTTCTTATGAGGAGGTAACAATATCTTTCCAATACCAAGTCCACTTTTCTGTTTTTACACTAATGCTGCTTTCAGCTAAACCACAATTTTATACTAAGAACACAATTAACGCTTAACTTTAAAGTAACCATGCAAATCATCCTAGATAGTCGAATGAACTGACTTTTTACCAAATTCTTCTTAAGAGAATACTGGTGGTTACTGTGAAAATGAAGAAGTTCCTAGGTTTGGGATGAAAGTGCTTAGCAGGGGATTGATTTGTGCATTATTAAACTATTTTTTGGCTTTGATGAACTACTATTTGGCTTCAATAATTTGATTTGTGGTTCACCTGCATTCATCATTCTTTGCATTTGATGGGCTCTTTATCTGTGTTATTCCATGGTTAATAGTTTCCTTACACAGTATTTAGCCCTTTTCTTTGGTGGCTAACTTTAAACTACTTCTTAAAACTGAGAATGATTGCAATAGCCTGAGCAGTAACTCTTCAAAATGTGAATGGCACCAATTACATTTGCACTATTTCAACAAGCATACTCTTAAGCTGACATATAAACCAGCAGTCACAGAAATTTAAAATTGAATAAAAGTATGCACTATGTACCTGAAATAAATGCCATTAAGCTATACATTTTGTAAAGTCATACTCAGAAGCAGTAATAAACCTACACAAAGAAAATACAAAATGGTTTTAAAAATTGCATGCAGAGCAATTCATCACATAATTCAGAACTGCAATTACCAATAGGTGAAGTCATACTTGATTTTCTGTATACTTTTGAGTTGTATGCATAAACAATATTTGCATAACATTTCAGGTAATACATTCTAAAATTCCTGTCCATTTTACAGTGTTCTGAAACAAGACTAATACTAACTAAGCATTGTTTTCTCTGGTTTTGGAGACCAGATTCTGCCTTTGGCTAAAGCTTTTCCTGTTTCCACAGACTCTTACTTCAGAGGAGGGGCCCAAACATGGTAGCACATTCTTGAAGGAGAAAACATTATTACAAATGTGCACACATTTGAGATTTGGTACAACTTACCTTTACATTCTGTACATGTTATGTATTCCACTTGTTGCACAATTTACAACAGCAGTAATGTTTATGAATGCTAAAATTATATTTAACTTTAATACACCCTTCTGCGTGTTACATTGATAAGAAAAATTGCAGGTCTCACCCAGCCTGCCACATTTCTCTACTGAAGATAATCACATTTTTTTTAGCTTAATACAATTTCTCTACAGTGATTACCAAATTAAAGAACTGATACTTGACAGTAGAAATGCAATGTATACAATGGATATGGATTCTGAATTAGAATAAGTGTAGTATTCTATGCATATCTTTTTAATGGGTGCCCGATCTGTGGAGCCTTATATGGCTTCTCACCACATAGTCCGAGTGCCTGCAGCATGCTCGCAATGGTAATTCAAGAATAATTCAGTGGCTTTTATTTATAGTGAAGTAAATACTGTGGGAAGAAATAGCCAGGGAATTGCTATGGTTAGGCTTGTATAAGCCCTAAGGCAGATAGCCTAGTACCAACCTATGAACCTATGAACCTATGAGCAACTGATCAAACAAGGAGACATAATAGCTACATAGTCAGATTACAGGGTAAACAACAAAATAATATTTTCTTTCTAAGTATTATAATGATTATTTTAGTTCATGACTATTCTGTCTATACAGTTCTAGACTATGACAAAAAGACCATGGGAAATAAAGCAACAATTTTTCTGTTGTTATTATACTGAAGATACTAGGACTATGTGGTGAGAATATAGTGGCCAGCAGTATGTATCTCTCAAAAGAGTGTGGAGATTGGACTGAGGGAAAGCAGTAGGACCTGTAGGTTGTTAGGCAAGTCAAGTTTAAACTACAGTCATCATTATTTAATTAACTGAAGTGGAGTTCTGTGCAGTCAACTTCATGTTATTTTAATCAAATTATTTGTTATCGACACAGAATGAAAAACAGTAAACTGAAGTAGTGAGATGTGTGCATTCTCTCCAAGAAAATTTTTCATTCACTTGAGCTTATGAGCTCACAATAGGCTGGCTATGGATACATTTGTTCTAAACAGTCAGTGCACTGATTGGTATGCTACATTCTGTATTGTTGGGAAATGAGTCACCTACTGTAGCAAGCAGTCTTCTTCTTCTTTTGGCTTTTTCCTGGTTAGGGGTCATGACAGCGGATCACCTGTCTGCTCATGATTGGCAGTAGAGTTTTTTTACAGTGTCAAGTTGCCAGCCCGGCGCCCAACCTTCCACAGAAGGCACACACACGCACTCACTCCTAGGGCCAATTTAGAGTGTCCAATCCACCTACAGCATGTCTTTGGGATGGGGGGTGAAACCGGAGCACCCGGAGGAAACCCACGTGACCACAGGGAGGACATGCAGACTCCGCACAGAAGGCACCCAAGCCGAGAATCGAACCAGAGAACTGTGGCAAGCAATACTGTCGTTTTATTTGCAGCATTGCCCATTTCTCCATATGTGCTGGATTTAACAAGTATATCAGTCTTTTGTTTATACACCCAGATGTATTGTTTTCCAAATAAAATATATCAGTTTTATTATAGTTTTGGGAAAAGACTCTTTGAAGACTAGCTACACCTTTCCAAAGGAGTTCTACATACACAGCGTATTCACTATGAGAACAGTTCTATAATAATGGAAGACTTGGAACATCTTAAGCATTAGAACTATCCATTTGCATGAGAAGATTTCTGCTCTGAGTACCATTCTGTAATGTTTGCACATGCCTTCTAAATATTTAGCTGTCTCTACTTTTCTAACTGCCTGATAGCATACTATTATAATTAACCTGCCCTTCCTACAGGCTGTATATATTTTTGTTTTATAGTTATCCTTGCTGCCCATTTGCATGGCCCAGTTTCCTTATTGTAGGAGTTGTAATTATGCATTTCCTCTGTGGTTAGTGTCATATGCTGATTCTATCCTGACACCATTCTTATATATTATTTTTTGTAGGAAGAAATTCAGAGGTACATAAGAGTTGTTTTGTAGAGCCAGTAGTAAAAAATATGAAACAAAATCAAACACTAAACAGCATCACAACTAAGGTCTATGCCGTAGCCCTACACTGTTTTGACCTGTACATGATATTTCTGCAGTAAGATGACCAGAGTTATACCAACAGGAGTCTTAACAAGGAGTTTGAATGTTAATACTTTCTTTAATGATATGTCATTGGACCCCTTCTCTTTTATTCTTTTTACATTGCATTTGTTTTGCAGATATTATTTGCTAGTCCAAATTGATAAGTGGCAGACCCATAAAATAATAAGCTACTACCCCTCAGTCTGTACCAGGTGTGAAACTTTATCTGTTAATTTGCCCCAGGACTCCTTAATTTCTGAAAAACTATACATTAGCATTATGGTGTTCTTTCTGTGATTGTGTGAGTCTGGAAAAAAAAAACTACACAATTCTAGTGAACTTCATTATGTAATCATGAGTTTAAGTTCTGTAAACTACGTGACTCTGAATAAATCATTTTGTCAACCAGTTCTCCTGAGTTTTTACTAAAACGAGGTACTTAAGCCAAATGTGATTATCTGGTCAATAAATGAGTAAAAATGGTTATAAATTAAATTCATAAGGCAAACAAAATAACGGCTATAAAATTAAGCTGTGAAATTTGTTCACCACAGTGATTTAACGTAAACTAAAACTCTGGAGAATATTCAAATTCTACCTCTTAATGGAAAACATCACTTTTATCAGAGTTTTCCTTATTATTACCTACTTGAACACATCATTAACAATGTCCAGAAGTACAGGTGATTAACAAAAGGACACAGCCTATAGAGTTATAAATATATATTTTCTCTTATTTTATACTGCATTAGTAGATACTTTAAATGCTTATTGTTTAATCATGTCATAAATTCAAAAAAAAGTTCAAGCAACAGCAGTTGAAATGTGCATCAGCAAAGCAATAACAAAACAAACCATATTTTTGTTAGTCCTATGAGCAGATATCTACTTAACCTTAAACCACTGTCTCCTGCTAGGGATAATCTTCCCCTTGAATATTTGAAAACTGTAGCTATGTTGCTTATTCCATTTCCTTTTTATAAATTGCTTAATCAAAAAAGTTATGCTCCTGCTATTTGGAAGCTTGTGCTCATTGTACCATTGCAATACATAGCCTTTCTATTATATGGAACAGCTATGTTTCTATATAATTTGGTTCCAGTTCCTGCAGTCCTAGAAAAAATATGTTCACTCCCAGCTCATGCAACATCTTTTCACCAGAGACTTCATTTTAAAGCTGCAGCATGGTTTTAGGTCGAACCAGAGTACAGAACTTCCCTCCTACAATATAATTACATTTGTGGACAGCTGACATGCAGTAAATTGTGAGGTGGCCTCTTCTTGGAACTGTCAAAATCATTTGACACAGTGGTGTTAGGTGTTTGTGCAAGTGCTGTAGGGATTTTGGTGATTGGCACAATTCATAGAGGCCATTTACACTAATGTACAGTGTTTTAAATATAATGAGATGTAAATGAGAAATTTTGTAAAGTGGCATATGCTGATGAAGTGTTCTTGTGATTCAAAGTACTATACTCATGCCATACACACATCCATTATTAAAAGCATTGCTGTGTGTCTGGTAGCTGATTTGTGATTCAAGAACTTGCCCCCAGCAATCTCTTCAGTAGTTTGTCCAAGTATGCACAAGTAGTAATTGCTTTCCCTATCCTTACCATTTGGGCTTGGCATGTCAAAAGCTCCTGGCACAAAATAATTCAGTGCACTTCACATGAGCAACAGATAGAAAAGCAGTGTCTCTGGTAACTTGGGTGTTGGTGATTGCTGGTGTGTCACCCAAAATGTTGTGGCGTCTGTCACCTTTGGCTCAAATGTCATAGGTTTGCCATCACTGCCCTAGCTATTCCTTCAGCAGTTTGTCCATGTCTGCACAAGCACTTCACTGACATTCAATTGAATAATTTACCCCAATGATGCCTTCAGTAGTTTGTCCTTGTATGCACAAGCACCTCCCCGACACCAAAATAAACCATTTCCCCCAAGGATTCCTTCAGGAGTTTGTCCGTGTATGCACAAGCACTTCATTGAAATGAAAATGAATTATTTGCCCCAATGATCTCTTCAGCAGATGGCCATGTATACTGAAAACTTCACTGATACTAAAATGAATAATTACCCCAATGATCCCTTCAGTACCTTTGCCCATGCATGCATAAGCATCTTACTGACACCAAAGTGAATCATTTTCCCCAGCGATCCTTTCATTAGTTTGTCCATGTGTGCACAAGCACTTCAATGACACCAAAGTGAATACGTTTCTCCAATGATCCCTTCAGCACAAGCACTCAAATGGCATCAACATGTATCATTCCTCAGATGAACTCTTCTGCAGTTTGTCAATGTAGGCACAAACACTTTAATGACAGTAAAATGGATTGCTTCCCCCAAGAATCCCTTCAGTACTTTGTCCATATATGCAGAAGTACTTCACTGACACCAAAATGAATAATTTCCCACAACAATCCATTCAGCAATTTGTCCATGTATCCACAAACACTCAGATGAATCCAGAATGAATCATTTTACCCAATGATCCATTCAACAGTTTGTCCATGTATGCAAAGGCACTTTAATGACACCAAAATGAATAATTTCCAGAACAGTCCCATCAGTAGTTTGCCCATGTATACACAAGCACTCAAATGGTACCAAAATAAATCATTTCCCCCTACTTCAGTGGTTTTATCATTTCTGCACAAGTGTTAAAATACAATAAAGCAAACACGTCTTGAAGTAAAGTGAATAATCTTATCTCCTTTTAAAAAGTGAAGCAATGCATATTATTTTTACCTTCTAGCCAGCTAATTAATTTGCTGCCTAACCTTTAAATTCTCATGGTAAATTGCTGTTTACTGACAAAATTTCAGAATCATTTTATTTGTTTTGTATGCAAATTACTTTTATATCTATGAATTATAGTAATATGCAAACCTGTAATACCCCTTATCCTTGTAATAGCTCTCCTGCTAACACTTATACTGTAACCATGTTACACTTTTTCCTTAGGGGGTATGTTTACCAAAATGCCTCTGCATTTTTTGTAGTCATCCTGAATGACCTTATTTACATAAGAACATGGCATAACTCTTCTCGGATTACTGCTACAAACATACGGAGCTAAGGTCTATGAATAATGGAAAGTATGTCACTTTAAGCTGGATAGCAGAGCCTGGATGGTCATGGTTTCATTGCCATTTCTACAAAGTAGTTACTATAACTGTTTGTGACACTGAGGACAGGCAGCTAGATGGAATATGACTATCTCCCAATTCCTCCCATCTGATTTAAGAGTTCCTATGAGCTTTGAATTAGGTCTAGATTTGTTCAGAGTATTTGTGAATGACCCACTTTAGAAACTCTTGAGGTTAACTGTTCAATCATAGGTTCATAGGTATCCAGTAGGCTAATGACCACAAGGGCCTTTTTAAGCCTAGCCATGCACCCCAAATCTCTGATGAGTACTGATACCCTTGATAAGTGTAAGCATGGACCTGGGAGATGAACCATTTACAGGTTACCTGTATGCATCAAAGACATAGGTGCCAAACCAGGGATGAATTTCCAGTTTCCCATCCAATTGTCCAAGTTGCACTTGAATTGGATTAGGGAGGAACTCTGCTTCACATGGATGGGGAGTCTGTTCCATAGATGGGATAGTCTCTGGGATACATACCTATCTCTCCAGCAGGTCCTATTTATATCACAGGCAAGGTTTAAGTCTTTAGAATGGGTAATTCTGTTACTATTTGTTTTATGGATATGCAGGAGGTCCATCAGAGTGGGGTCTGACAATACCCTATATGCCAGGCATAGATCTCCCCTCAAAAGCCTGTAGGAGACAGAGTGCGGGGATAGGGCCTTGAGGTGGTCTGCATAGGACTTATTACTTATGCCCTGTATTCTTTTAGTGAGGAACCTCTGTGGACGTTCCTGTTGTTGGATATGCCTGGTTAGGTACATACAAAAGATGGCATTGTACTCAATGATAGGTCTGATGAATGCCGAATACAATGGAACAATGACTTCCTTGGACTTAAATGCCATATCTTTGTTTATAAGTTGCACAACATAGAATGAGTTCCTCACCACTGTAGACATGTGATGATCAAAGGATAGATTACTATCTATGTGTGTCCCTAAGTCCCTGCAGATGACTGCACTACTGAATTAGTTACTTTGCCTTTTATTCTATTAATTTGCTGTTGTAGTCTAATGCAACTGCAGCTGTGGTTTAACACAGTAGGCTAGTAGCTTAATGCCGCTGAAGCTAAAATGATGTTATCCCATTGCCTGAATGCTCACAACTCCCTGCTTCTGATTTACCTGAATGCTCACATCCCCCTGGTTCTGATTATTATACTCCTGCTAATAATGGTGATACCCCAAGTCAGTCAGTCTTACATCTATATAAAATATTAAACACTGCAAAAACAAAAAAATAATAAAAAACAGTGTAAAGTCAAGAAAAACGCATTTAATAAAACATCCAGAGACAATTCAGTAAGCGCTTTCGTTCACACAGTGAACTTCATCAGACTGTATATAACACTAAAAACATATCTTAAATAATAGAATCAACTGAATTACATGATTCCTTAATTACAATAATTGCAATTTTTGTAACTATCTTTATACAGGTGTAGAGGAATTATATATATAAATAACAGGATTTTTAAAATTAAGAAAAAATACGTATATCAAAATGTGTGGTATATTTAGCTAAGTGCATGTCCTGTGACTATTTTTATATAGGACAGACAACAAGGGAATTGTACAAGAGGGTTGATCATTATAAGTATGCTATTGCCACCCAAAAAGATAATAATGTTCTAATCAAGCACTTCAAAATGAGTAAATGTAACGTAGATATAAAGTTTGCAGTTTTAGGTCAGACTGAAAGGTACTGTTTAAAATTAAATGCAGAGGATGAACTAGGGTAGATGGAATATAAGTGGCAAGTAGAGTTAGATGCTTGCTATTCCCCTGCTCTGAATAATAAGGAAGAATTTGTAGAGTATTTGAAAAGGAAAGGGTTAAAGCATTAGGTAATTAGCTTACTGTAAGCAATGAATCATGTGATTCAGTTGATTATGTTATTTAAGATATGTTTTTTGTGTTTTATTCAGACTGATGAAGTTCACTATGTGAACGAAAGCACTTACTGAATTGTCTCTGGATATTTTAATCAAAGTTGTTTTTCTTGGCTTTATGCTATTTTTTATTAGTCACATCTATATAAAACTTTTGTTTCACCTCTTAGCCCCTCAACAAATTAGTTCTGCTAATTTTTTTTGCTGTACCTTTGATGATCAACTAACATTTGGCAAACATGTCAACAATGTATTGATAACAACTAATCAAAGTCATACTTCTCAATTATATCTCATTATGAGGAACATTCCTCATTTTAAGTCTTAAACCATTCTTGTTCCTCATTGTTCCACATTGAAAGGGTTTGTCACACATTCATTATTAAGTATGTTTCACCTAATGCCAGGATAGTTAAATGTGTGACTTGTCATGTATAAAAGCACACAATAAGCCATCCTGTAAATTTCCTACATGAAGATGTTAGCTGTTAGTAACTGTTCCTCATTTTATCCCTTTGTTCCACATTGTGAGAAACATTGTTACATATTATAGAGTTGAAAGGTGAGGAGCTATGATCAAAACCTTGGCAAAATAAACAAAGTTAAGAATGTTTCTATTACTTCATGCCAGAATGTGCACTGTAAATTCGTATCTTTTTCCCCACTTTCCTGTATGCAGCAAATACTTATCTATTCCTTCACCTGAAGCTATTACTACAGACAAATGATTCATTGCAAATGTTGATAATTATCAGACCATCGCTGTTTTACCATGACCACTGGATGATTCTCATTCAGCTAAAATTTGCTAATAATGATCGATATTTTGATAACTCTTCCTCACACACCAATGTTAATTTTTGGAAGACCACTCAGTATGAACTTAGTCCTTCAGTAAGTAAACTGATTAGTATCCCATTAACAAAATATGGTACAGTGAAGCAAGTTATTCTGTTTTGATGATAATCAAGGTAAACTTTGGAATCATCTGTTTCAGTAATTCAGGTAGATCCTAAGAGAAGCCTTATCTTAAAAAAAAAAAAATATATATATAGATATAAAAATATATATATATATATATATATATATATATATATATATATATATATATATATATATATATATATATATATATATATATATATGGATCCACTTTTCTTCATCGAAAATACACTTGTTTGAAAAAGAAAAGTAGATCCCCACTTCAGCAAAAGTGCACTTCAAGGAAATTACACTTTCGCTGAAGCATGCTCACTGGATCCCTATCGGAAAAAAACAAACACACATAAAAACATCTTTTGCAGGGGGGCAACCCCCCCATGTGGGGGGATGTGGCTCCCGCACCCACCTACTTTAATATTCTCACTCCGAGATCGCACTACAGTGGGGAAAAGGGAATATTCCCTTATCCCTACTGTACCACTAGTTTGCTTAGTTGTACATCAACACTAGACGTTGATGTACAACTAAGATGACATGCAAACTGCATGTTTTTATAACTACTTTATTTTTTTTTCTTATTTTCATCTTCCCACGAAAGTGCATTTTCGATAAAATGCACTTTCGCGGAAGTGCTCTTGCGAATTTTCGTTTCTTTGAAACATAAATATGTTATAGTGACTGGATCCTATAAATAAATATATATATATATATATATATATATATATATATATATATATATATATATATATATATATATATATATGTGTGTGTGTGTGTGTGTGTCTGTGTGCGCGTATATAAATATATATATATATATATATATATATATATATATATATATATGTGTGTGTGTGTGTATGGATTCATTTTAGAAGCTTGAAAGCCCATAACACTGAAATTCAAAACACCAAGACCAAAAGCTTGAAATTTTAAAACACTGAAAATTCAAAACATTGAATCCCATAACATTGAAAATATGTAGAAAACCAAAATTTCATATATTCTAACACAACTGCATACTGAAAAAAATAAAAAACAAACCATATTTCACTTCTCCAACTATAAGCAGGGGTCTAGCCCCACTGCGCACCCCACACCCCCTGCTACTTAAATCTATCAACTCCAAGTTCACACTACACAGAACAAAATGGCAAACATGCCATTCTGCCCTTCATGACTGCATGTTTAAATTGTAAAAAAAAACTGTCCTTAACCTTCTCTTAGAAACACTACTTCACTGTTAAAACATTACACATTACTATATATCTCTGCGATACTTACCGGAGTTTCATAGATAACCTCAGTCATGTTCTCTTCTTACTTGCAGTACTACAACATAACACATCTTAGTGTAGTGTAGTGTAGTGTAGTGCAATCTCAGAGTTGATATATTTAAGTGGTAGGGGGTGTGGGTGGTGCACCCCCTAACGTGAGACTGTGCAGGGTGGCTTGCCCCCCTGCTTATAGTTGGAAAAGTCTAATATGATTTTTTTTTTTATTTGTTTCAGTATGCAGTTGTGCTGGAATATAGTACATGTTGCTTTTCTAACTTTTTTCAGTGTTATGGGATTCAATGTTGTGAATTTTCAGTGTTTTGAATTTTCAAGGTTTTGGTCTTAATGTTTTGAATTTCAGTGTTATGGGCTTTCACGCTTCTAATGTGAATCCACACACACACACACACACACACACACACACACACACACACACACATCTATATATATATATATATATATATATATATATATATATATATATATATATATATATATATATATATATATATATATATAATGTATATGCTACTGTGATAAAACTTAAAGCATGGGCTGGACATTTTCTCCTTGTAAGCTGAGCCTTCATTTACCTGGGGTATTATTCAAATCTTAACCTGGATGATTACTCCTTTCCAAATGAGCCTGTATTTTACTCCTATCCCTCTTTATATGATCCCTATTTTCTGATGACTGGTGGTGTTCCTCAGCCTGATTCACTATACATTTCTGATCCTTTCTACAGCTGACCTACATTATTAAATTGGCTGAACATCTACTTTTTTTTTCAATAATACTTCTTTATTATTTTTCACCTTAGTCATACAAACATTTGACAGAGAAATACACAGGTAATTTCCAAACAAGTGTTCTAACAACATTCTTACAACATATATACATTATTTACATGAATGCTTCCATATTTAGCATAAAATACTTATAAAGGTTCTCCTCTGCAGAGATAGTATCTTATAATACTATGATTCCTAATAGGGTTGGTTTTTATACTATATATAACAAGGGAGTTTCCTAGATTCAGTGAATTAAGCCAATATAATATTGAAAATTTGTTCCCAAATCTTAGATGTTTGCAGTGGTTATTGATAACATATTTGTGGGCTAATATATGTTTTATCGCTAAGATCTTAAAGTTGTCCCATGAAGTTTGAGATGGGTTCAGCCAATTAGTAGCTATGTAGAGTTTCATTAACAGGAAAATATTCATAAGTATGATCTGGGATCTGGATAAATTATTTGGAGGGATATGCAATATCATAAATTCTCAAGAAAGCATTTAATTTCGATACCCCATCTTTTGTAGTTGTATTTTTAAGGAATTCCAAAGTTTATATATACATTTACAGCTCCAGAACATATGTAAGAGGTCAGCAGTTTCATCTTTACAATATGGACACTTAGGAGAATTTTTGGGGTTAAATTTATACAGGCTAAGACGTGTATAGTAGGCATTATTGAATATCATGAGTTGGGTAAATGTTAACTTTTGTAGGAAGATTGATTTTGCTGTTAAATTAATTGCGTTTATTATTTTACTTTCTTCAACCAATGGTAGTTTTTCTTTCCAATACTTTGATAAGAGAAGGTGGTCTTGATATTTGAAGTATTTTATCATTTTATATGTGGATGTTATATATTTAGTACTTTGCACTTGGGCTTGCCATATTGAGGTACATTTCGTTAAATCCTCTTTATTAATAGTTAAGTATTTAAAGTAGCTTGTGGATAATTCTTTAATCTGCTTCAAAAATCACTAAATATGATTTGGGGAGATTAATTTCCTGTCTTAGATCATGAGCAAAATAATTCAAATATGGGTATATATCTTGTAGGGTTAAGTTAATTATAAGTGGGAAGCTTTTAAGGTCTATAAGTTGATTATTAATTCTCAGGTTAGGGTTTCTATGGAAGGGTTGTAAAATCATCATGTATTGAAAGAGATTTAATGATCTGAAGAGATTTTGTAATAATGTTATATAGATTTTAATGTGCTCCATTAGAGCATATGATTTAATAATATCTCTGTTTAGGAAAGGTAATGATTTGGGATTTATATTCAGATTCTCAGCATGTTTGTAACCCAGTCTTATCCAGTTTGGGGACCATTTACTATTTTGTGTATCATAATTAGCTATCCTTACCATTCTATTGACATTTATGATTAAGTAATATTTTTCAAAGTCGGGTAAATCTAAACCACCTCTACTTTTCGGGGTCATCAAATTATCATATGATATTCTAGTCTTCCTTGGTTCCCAAATAAATTTAGCAAATTTGGTGTGAATTTGTTTAAAGAACTTCTTGGGAATTAGGACTTGAGTAGATCTAAAGATATAAAATAGTCTAGGCAAGACATTCATTTTAATAATTGAGACCTTTGCTAGTGGTGGTAATTTCAGGTTATTCCATCTCCTTAGATCAGATAAAATGTGTTCCCAATTTAGTTTAACATTATTAAGATAGAAATCCCTGTTATCTGTGGAAAATGCAATACCTAAATATTCAATCTTTTCTTCAGATTTTACTTGTCCTACCAAAGGTAGAAGTGAAAAGGGTTTTGGGGTCTTTAAGGGAAATATATATATATTTTTTAGGTTTATTTTATAGTTTGATATTAATGCAAAGTCTTCAACAGCAGATAATATTTTTTTGGTATCAGAAACAGGTGTTGTACAATATATATTCAGGTCATCTGCAAAAGCTGCCATAGAGATCTTGGTACCGTAAATTATTGGGGCATTATGGTTACATTTTGTTTAATATGCAAAAATAAAGGTTCTAGATATAGATTAAAAAATTGGGGGGATAGAGGACAGACTTGTTGGGTACCATTTCTAATTTGTATTCTTTTATAGGTTCATAGGTTCATACTAGGCTATCTGCCCTGGGCCAATTATAAGCCTAGCCCAATTCTGTATGGCTTACGCCACCCCTTGATTTGAGTATACTGTGCCCTTTTTAAGGTTTAGTTTACTGTGCCTCTGTCTAATAGTGACACGGGAGTAATCCCTGGGACAAACCTACGATCCCCCATCCACCTATCGAGATTCTTCTCGAAGAGATTCAGTGAGGTGCTCTGCCTTACATGAACTGGAATTCTATTCCAGAGCAAAGGGAGCCTCTGGGTTATGAACCTGTCCCTCCAGCAAGTTCTATTTATTTCTGTGCTGAGGTTCAAGTCCCTCGAGCGTGTGGCTCTAAGGGATTTAGATTTACTGAGGTGGAGCATGTCCATTAATTCTGGATTTGACATAGCTTTGTATGTCAGGCATAGATCGCCTTGAAGTAGGCGGTATGCAACTGAGTAGAGCTGGAGTGTTTTTAATCGAGCAGCATATGGCATCTGTTTGAGACCCTTGATCCTCTTGGTGAGATACTTTTGGGGTCTTTCTAATTGCTGCAGGTGTCGGGTAAGGTACATCCCAAAAGGGGCATTGTATTCTATGATGGGCCTGATGAGGGATGAATAAAGGGGCACGATTACCTCTCTTGATCTAGATGTGAAACCCTTCGTGATGAGGTGGGCTATGTAGAGGGTCTTTCTAACCACTTTGGCAATGTGGTTTTCAAAGGAGAGATTGCTATCAACTTGGGTCCCCAGGTCCCTAATAACTTTCTCTGTACTTAATGGGTTTCCACCTATGTGGTAATTTGTGGGCACATTGTTTTTGCCAAAGGGTACGACTATACATTTTTTGGCATTTAGCTTTAAACCATGGTGCTGGCACCAGTTATCTGTCTCTGTGAGACCTTTTTGAAGGATGTTTGTGTCAGCTGGAGAGTTGATTATGGCGCCCAGTTTGCAGTCATCTGTGAACTTGGTGAGCCATAGTCCTCCCCCGTTTGCCTGTACCTCAGAAAAGTATATACCGAACAAGAGTGGTCCCAGGACAGAACCCTGTGGGATGCCACTTGTGACCGGTTTCGAGTCTGACATGGCTCCAGCAACTCTCACTCTGTGGGTTCTGTCTTTGAGCCAGTTTGCGACCCATCTTGTGACATAGGGGTTTATATTTAAGCTGGATAGCTTATCTATGATGCCAGTGGGGTATTGTGTCAAATGCCTTTGCAAGGTCCAGATAGGCTGTGTGGACTACCTTCCCTTCATCTATGGCTTTGGTGACTGTTTTGAAGAAGCCAACCAGGTTCAAAAGGCAGGATATGCCCTTGACAAAGCCGAACTGGGTAGGATCTAGTGTCTGTAGGTCCCCAATGTCTTTGTTTATGAGCTCCATGATGATTCTCTCCATAGCCTTGCAGACTAAGCTAGTCAGGCTTATGGGGCGATAGTTTCCAGGGTCTGTAGAGGCTCCACCTTTGTGGAGTGGGACCACTGTTGCTGTACGCCATTCTGTGGGCACATATCCTGTAGTGAGGCTGAGATTGTATAGCTGTTTTATTTGAGGGATTAGTTCCTCTTGGAGTTCATGTAGGATGCAACCTGGGACGCCATCTGGTCCCATGGAAGCAGTGTTTTTTGCTTTGGAGAGGGCAGCCTTCACCTGAGCATCAGAGATGTTTGGGAGGCAGCCCTCTGCCGGGATAGATACTTGCTCTTTTGGGGGGGAGGGGGAGGGAGTTTGCACTGAACCTGTCTGCCAGGATATTGGCGATGTCTGTGGGTTCAGTGTATTTTTTGTCATTTAGAATCAACTCAGAACAAGTCTTCGAGTAGCTTCCCAGGTTTCTAACATAACTGAAAAAAGCCTTATGATTGCCTTTGGTGTCCTGTGCAATTTTTCTCTCGAACCTGGCCTTGGAGGATTTTATGAGGGATCGTAATTTTTTGCTAGTACTGATCAGAGATGCCTTCCCTATTAGGGATTTTGCTCTGTCATGTAGTAGCTTCCTCCTTCTGTTGTACAGTTTATTTATGGCAGGGGTCCACCAGACTGGACGCCTGCCTTTGGATGATTGGGTCTTGGTTTTGTTTGGGATAGCATGATCCATGCATTCTTGGAGATATCCGTAGAATGCGTTTATATAGGATTCTGCAGTTTGGGCCGTAGTTTCCACTGGCCCTGGGGCCTTGAAGGATTCCACTTCAGTTTTGAGAAGTGAGAAGTTCGCTTTTGAGAAGTTTTTCACTGTGGTTTTCTGGGCTGGGGGTGGGGTCGGGATTTGGACATCCAGTGAAATTAATTTATGGTCTGATCTTACCAATGAGGGATATACTTCTGGTGTGGAGCATAGAGTCCCCATGTTGGTAATGATCAGGTCTAGTATGTTGTCCCTCTTGTGGGAGTGGTGACTAGTTGTTCCATAGCATTTGAGTTTATAATTTCCAGGAACCTTTGGGCTAAGGTGCTGGGGCTTGAGTAGTGCTCCCAGTCAATGTTTGGGCAGTTGAAGTCGCCCAATATAATGGTGTTCGGAGAGATCTTCATGTTCTCCAATGTTTTCAGGAAAGCCGAGTGGGATTCCTGACTTTGAGAGGGTGGTCTGTAGGATGCTATAAACTGAAAAGCAGTCTTGCCCACTGTTAGTTGCACATGGATGGTCTCCGATACTTCGTGCAATGCCACTAACCTGGAGGTGTGGATATCCTTGATAAATATGGAAACTCCCCCTCCTTTTGTGGTTTGGTCCGGGTTTTGGGGCCGAAAAGCATGATATGAGGTATAGCCTGGTAGTGCTGGGGTGCTCTCTGGAGCCTTGAACCAGGTTTCTGTCACTGCACAGATATCGATGTTCTCCATACTGAGGAGAGCTTCCAGTGTGTGCATCTTGAGGTTAAGACTTTTTAGAAAACATTTTATTTATATATAAAGTTGTATAGAAGTTATTAGATACTATTTGTAATGTTAGGATGAATTCTTGGGGTATATCAAAGTAGGGTAAAACGTTAAATAGAAATTTTATGTTAACTCTATCAAAGGCCTTTTGTGCATCAATAATAAGTGCATACATATTTAAATTCCTTTGACTGGCATAGGAGATTAATGTATGAAGTATTAGTGTGTTGTCACTAGCTTGCCTAGAAGTTAAAAAGCCAGTTTGTTCATTGGAAATGATTGAGTTCGTTATTTTCTTCAGTCTATTAGCTAAAATAGAAGTCAGGATTTTAGTATCGATGTTTAAGAGTGATATAGGTCTATAATTGTCTGGGTTTTGAAGATCCGAGTTTTCTTTGGGTATAAGAATTGTTTTGGATGCATTAAAGTGTAAATCATTGATTTTGTTATTAATTATATAATTTAATGTATGTGATAGTATTTTAACAATAGTACTGCAAAATGTTTTATAAAACTCTGCTGTAAGGCCATCTGGGCCCGAGCTTTGTGGGATTTCAAATTTTTAATTGTTGTTGTTATTTCTTCCATAGAAATTGGTTTTATTAAGTCTCTCTGTAAATTCTCATCTATTTTTGGGAACTTAATTTTTTGTAGGAAGTTATTATTATTTTCGTTTGTATGTGATTCTCCTTGCTCACCATAAATTTGGGAGTATATCAATTCAAAAGTGTTAATAATATCTTCAGATTTCGTATAAGTTTTGTTTTTGTAGTATAATTCCGGAATTTGGGAGGGTGATTTAGATTGGTTAATAATTCTTGCTAAAGGCCTTGATGGAGTTTGAATATGGTTAGCATATCTTGCCAGTGTTTTAGTTTCATGAAATGACAATCTATTATTTTGGATCAAAAAGAGATCCTTCTGAGATTTTAAAAGTTCTGGTTCTGTTTGTATGTTATGATTTTGCATTAGTTCCTGATCTAGTGTTTTAATTTTAGATTCTAAAGTTTGTTCGTCTCTGAGTTTAATTTTTTTATAATAAGAGGCTTTTTGAAGGAATACACCTCTTATCTGTGCTTTAGTTGCCGCCCATTCAATATCAGGTGTATGTTGTTGTTTACCTATCTTAACTAGTAAAGATTTAAGAATGTCTTGAATTTCCTGGATTATTTCTCTTTTATTTAACAAGTTTGGATTTAAAGACCAATTATATCCCTTCTGTGACAAAATTCTTCTAGAATCTTTGGCAAAACCTAATGTAATTTTAGAATGATCTGATAGGTATCGAGCTTGGATGGATACTGAGGGATCTAGATTGGTCAGTGTTTCCGAAATTAGAAAAAAGTCTATTCTAGACCACATTTTATGACAGCTTGAATAAAATGTAAAACTATTTGAATTAAGAGAATTGTTAGCATATTTAAAGGGGCCATATAATTTGAAGTCATACTTAAGTTCACTTAATGTTAAAGCCGCTTGACTATTATATGATCTTTGTAGATTTGATTTATCGAGTTTAGGATTCTGATAGGCATTCCATTCCCCTCCTATAATTATGTAGTGGTTGTTATATTGATTTAAAATAGGATAGACCGAGGCAAAGAAATAATGTTGATTATTACAAGGTGCATATATGTTGAGAAGAATGATGGGTTTATCGTAAAGAGTAGAAGAAAGAATCACATAGCACCATCTCCCTTCTCTGTCCATTTTAGATTCTGTAATTTTGTCCTGATATTGATTTTTAATAATTATCGCAACTCCCGCACTATTGGTTTTACCTTCAGAGGCTATTATTTCTCTTATCCATTTTTTCTTTTTAATTTCTGTCCATTGATCATTGGTCAAGTGGGTTTCCTGAAGTAGTATAAAATACGCCTTAGCCTGCAGAAATAAATGAAGAAACAGCTTCCTCTTTTTCAAGTTCTGGAGCCCCTTAACATTCCATGAATCTATTTCCCACATTCCTAAAGCTTTATTTTGTGTAGGTATTCTAGAAATCTGAGAGAATATGTTAGATTTGGTTGATTTTTTACTAAGTGTAAGTTATGAAAGCATTCTTGAATTCCCGCCCCATTCCAGTGCCTACCCACTAAACCCCTGGACCAGGAAATATACAGGTCCTTAACGTAGTTAAGAATTATATATGTTAGTATCATTGGTATGTATATAACATCGAAGTTAGTGGATAAAAGATAGGTAAAATATAATGGACCTATATAATCTACAACTAAATTTACAAAGCCTATCCTACTCATTCCCTATCAAACACTACTCGTCATCTACATCTCTTCTTAATATGTTGAATTAAATGAGTCAGACAAAAAACAAAATAAAAAGATATATGGACATTGCCATTTGTCTCAAATATACCTCCACCCTACTTGCTAATAGTAGTATTTTAAGATATTGCTATGTATATATTCTCAAATTAATAGAACAACTGTGTTCATAAAGTATATATCAATCTAGTGTATCCTTCGTTTGTGTGTGTACCTACCCTTTACTCTAGGATCATATTTAAGACAGTGTCATCAGTTATAGATATGGTAACCATCCTGTACTCACTCTAGTAATAGCTTACTAGTACCTGGAGAAAAACAATGTAAATTTTTAGAAAATCAGACCTGGATAAAAATATAAACATACACTCAGGTAATTAAATCATCTAATAACTAACAATCTAAGATGATTAAACATATATTCATTAGTCATGTTGTTACTGAGGGGCGATTAACAAATTTCAGAAGATGCTTATTAAAACTAATACAAAGTTAGCCAGCATTATAGCTATAGAAGTGTAGATGTCTCATAGTATCATTTATGTATTAGTTGGACTATGATCTAAACACAGAGTATGCAAAAATGCATCCTCAGAACTTATTATGCAATTCAGTGTGTATCAGCTAGTGACAATCTTGTTATTGTTGAATAAAGTTCATGTTCATTAGTATATGTGAGTCTGCATTTAAATAAAGAGTTTACTGAAATGAATTATATATAAACAAAATTAAGTATAATTATATAGAATGGGAATGTGTTGTGGTTTGAATGTGTTATGCAGGTGCAGCTTACTATATTAACATGAATTAGTTTCCTGTCAATTAGTGTAAAAACTATTTCATTGTCATATATGGTTAATACAAGCTAACTATCTAATGATAAAGTTAAATCAGGTTAGGTAGATTATTTAGTGTTTAATGGGTAATGCTAGTGGTTTTGACATTCCTAACAGTGTGTTTGGTGTAGTTGTTACAGTATAAATATTTTGTTTGACTTTATTTTGTCCTAATAAGTCCTAGAGACATTCCTTCGGGTTTCCGAAGAGCTAAGTCGACTGTTAGCTTCGCGATGGGGGACTGATGAACCAGACGGATTCCCGGATGTGTCACATCAAAATTAATCCCCCTGAGGCAGTAAGATCACTTTGGCTTCTCTCGTGGGAAATTTGGACGAGTTGAAGGTTGTAAACTTTCGGTAATGCTTCTCGCAGCTTGCAAAACTCAAAACAAAGGTTGTGCCTGGCCTAAAAATGGCCTAATTCAGGAAAGATACAACAGAAACCAAAATTAAGACCTTGCCTGGTAGTAGATGGTGGATCCGACCTCGGAGGTCATGCCAATCGCATTGGAAGTTGACACTAGTTCTCAGAAGCAGGTAAGCTTTTAAAAACCGCCATCAAAGTAGATTTAGCTTCTTTTCTTGTTGTAACTTGAGTATTTACATCCATCAACTGAAAATATTAAAGCATTTGGGTACTTCATCTGAAATTTTAGTTGTTTTTCGATTAGAAACTTGCAATAAGGAAATAATAGTTGTCTGGCTTACCTGATTTGTAGGGGCAAGTCTTGAGCCAGGGAAATTCTGTTATTATTCCAGATAATAGAGCCTCAATTTTTCTTTACAGTTAATAATATTTTATTAACATCTTGGAAGTTGAGAATTTTAGCATAAACAGGTCTTGGGATATTAGATGCTTTCTCTCAGGGCTCTATGGGCTCTCTCTATTGTCATTTGTTGTGCAGTTTTCGAGTCACTGAATAGTGTTGTGAGTATTTGTATAATAGATGGGATTAGTTCATTGTATTGAATATTTTCTGGCATTCCTCTAATGATTATATTATTTCTTCTGGATCTAGCCTCCAGATCAATAATTTTGGCTTGCATAGATTGAATATCAGCTTCATGTGCATCAGCTTTTTTGGCAAGCAGGACTATTTTGTCTTCGTTCTCTGTAATTTTAGCTTCAGATTTATCTATTCTTTCCAATATTTGACTGCAGGAAGTTCCAAAGGATTGAACTTGATTAGACAGTTATTTTATAGCTTCTTGAACAGGAAGTAAAGTTGTTTTAATATTGTCTATGTTTGCCAGTTGCTCTGGTTTATTTTTAATCCCTGGTTTTAAAGGCTTTTGTTGTTTTATAATCTTCTGTCTTTTCAAGGTTAAATCTTTCTCTGGTGATAAAAGTTCAGAAAGTTTAGTTTTTGTAGTTGTTATGTCCATGTTTTTGTCTTCTTTCGACATTTTACAGCAATACAGGATCCTGATATATTTTATTTGTATTTGAGCAGATTGTTCTGAGCACACAGTTTCTTTGTTTGAGACTTTCTTCAGGTTCAAGTGATCTGCTGTAATCCTGATAGTTTTGTTATTTTTTCCAGGTTCATTCACCTCTTTTATGATTCTGGACTGAAGTTAGAGTTGTTATTTCAAAGAATTATTTTTAAAAAAGTCGTAATATATCCTCTGGGTTAAGTTTTCCTCTGAGTATTTGGAGAGCTGTAGATTAGTAGTGTTTACAGAACGGCAGCCATCTTTGAATCCAACATCTACTGTTAAACTTCTCCTCCTTGTGATATTGTTACTGTAGTTTACTCAGTGTTACGTACAGTGGTTTTATATTGTATGCAAACTGTGCTATCTTGACAGTCTACTTTGTAATGCCCATACATTCACAGCTATAATATGAGTTTCTTTTTTCATTCTTATCTAACATTTTCCATAGTGTACTTTATACACATCACTTGAGTATAGAAAATGTATTTTATATGGCATGTTCACAGAATATGTACTTATTGCATACAGCAGTATATACTGGTTTGCAAATTCATCATTAGGTTTGTTTAGTTTACTGTATAACAAATTACTTATATGGTATAATCACATTCATGTACAGGTGTATTGATTTAGATTCTTTTTTGTGTATGTTATTTTCTAGGCTTTGTGATGTTTTATATTTTATTTTCTTTACTGTGAATGTGTTGTATTTAATTTCCCAATATTGTTACTTTTATAATGAGGCTATCTGTTATGTGCTTGAGGTTCAACTGTTTGCAGCTCACTTCCTTGTAGTTGAATATTTATCTGTATTTTTTAAAGTGAGACACTCAGTTTCCAGATATGATTTTCTGCATTTGTACAGTCTAGGGTTAGTATATTTATAGTGCTAGGTACTGGAGCATTGAAACTGTGGGACTAGATTAAGACATATCCCCCTAAAAAAAAAACATTTTTACAAAACCTCGCTATTAATTGAAAACACACCTTCACTTCTGCAATCAGCAATGAGTTAATGAAACCGGAGCAGTTTGTGTTCAAGTTAATGAAATAGCTTCATATAGTGGAGCATTTTTCCCAATGACTCCAGTGTGGAAACTCTCAGCTGGTCATTCCTGATCAATTACTGAAATAAATGTATTAAATAAGTAATAAACATGTCTTAATTTTCAAATATATATATTTTCATGCCCTTAACCATTTGTACAGTATATTTGCAAGAAATCACTATACAAAATTGTTGATAGCAATAATAAAATAGATAATGATCAGCTCGGATGTCAGGATGAGAAGCAGCAATGAACTGAATAAAGCTAATACAATTACTGCAACTTTTTTCAAGAATTAGCTTTAGTGAACAAAATCTGCAAGTGTCTGGAAACATATGAATGAAACAAAAAAGGCAAAGGCTGTATGGTTATATTCAAATGCATCTCAATTAAATTATCACTGATAAGTTATCATATATTTGCATTTAAACATGTTACTTTGTAGATTTCCCTAGCCCCTAAAATAGTTTATTTGAAAATTCTAATATTCAGTCCCACACATATATAGGTATCCCAAACATAATGTCATTTTTTTTCTTTTTTCCACAACATAATCTTACATTTACCATTAAAGTGTTTTTTCTGATAATCAGTATAATTCACCATCAAATAATATTAGTAATGTTTCACCCCAATTAATTGCTAAACATAAGATTACTTTTAGGCAAATTTTTACTCAAGAGTTTTCACAAAAGACTAAAGATATTTATTTATTTATAAAATTGGCCTTATAGCTTTGCTAAATCTATAAGAACTGTGTCTTGGGCATTATATCAGTTCTCTTAAGAATACATACATTTTGTTAAACTGAATTCTAAGTTTAAATGTTTATTCATTAATTGGAAATAAATGATATTTTCTAAAGCTATATTTTAAATTATTGTTTATGAATGCTAGTTAATCTGCTTTGCAACATATGGCTCTTAATCATTTCCTTTTTTCTTTAAAACTATGCTGAAGTATTTATTTGATCATTGTTAAATATTGCGTTTATTGTTTTCATTGGAAAATTCAAAAATAAATATATAATTTTTTTCAGAAGGCATTATAAAATTTGGGACACAAATTCACATTTTGACTAACATATACAGTCAAATAGAAAATTAAATTAGTAACCCTTTTTGATATTTCTTAAATATATTAATATCCTTGTATGGACAGAACATTCCACTTTCTTTATATAGAAGGCCTTGTAATAGATACATAAATCAACTCATTGATTTTAATGCTACCTTAAACTAATTTGCATAAATGTTTTTAGCATCTGGGTGACTAAGCATATAAATATCAGTAAAGTATCAATAGATGTGACAATTTGGATTTTCATATGTTCTCTTTTTTTATAAAAGGGGTATCAATGTTCTGTTAATGAATGTTTCAAGATTACCTTTAAATTGCTACAACAGCTAGCAGTAAACATTGGTTTATTACCAATACATCTAATAACTTTGCTGTGCTCTAAAATAACCTAGTTATTCCATGCAATGTTTTTTATAAATGTTTATCTTGCAAAATGCACAGAGGACATGTAGCTCTTCCACCTTCAGTCTCTGATTCACAGTGATTCTTTCTATCTTATATTTGATGCCATTTTGAGTAAGGATACTTTGGTAGCTGAATAAGCAAGTTTAATAATACTAATGACTACAGCAGTGATGTTGATGATGATGATGATGAAATTAATCCAGTTTAGCATCACATAACTGGGCGAAGTTCTTTAAACTGCATGCTGAGCTAAATTGTAAGGTTCTGGACTCATGTATTATTTTACCTCAATTATATGATACAATCTGCAATTCATTTTATTTTGGGCTTTGTTAGGCCTGGTATATTAACAATACCCTCGCAACCTGACACTGAATGAACAATAAAACTATACAGTGTATTTGCAATCATGTGGGAAAAAATGGCTGCCCTATGCTTGGATAAGAGTACTTACATTGAATAATATATCTTCAATACTTCTTTGATCTCAGTTCATTGAAAGCATAGAGTTTTACTGTATGTGATCATTGAAATCTGCAAGGGAATTGTTTACTTTTTGACACTGTTTGCTACTGTGGAATTGATATATAAATAAACACGCATGCACGCTCGCGCGCACACACACACACACACACTTATATATATATATATATATATATATATATATATATATATATATATATATATATATATATATATGTCAAAAGAGAGAGAGATGTAAAGAGAAGTGCAAGGGAGGGCCAAGATTCTCATATATGGGATGCAGTGGGGCTTGCTCCTTCAAAATCACAAGAAAATGGAGTTATTGTATTTTTGAATTCTATTTTATGAATAAGCAGACTAAGATAAATTGTAATTCTATTTGATATAAGAGAAATTCTGATTCTATTTGATATAACAGAAATTGTGATTCTACTTAATATAGGTTTTGTAAAAAAAAAGTGTTGTGGATCTGCTGTAGCCTGCCTCCGCCTCTGACTAACTACTTGTTCCATTCCACATTTTTATTCATCTGAATGTGCCATTATCTAATGATTCAGTTTACAAAAAAAAGGAACAGGTTCCTTCTAAAACAACTGATACTACATTTGAAATTTAACCAAATGTGATTCAATGTCTTTCACCAGGATTCTGATTGCAGTTCATGGTTAAACAGCTTTCTATGTAGTTTCATTCCCATTAGGAATATGCATCTTGTGAACTTTGTCAGTAAAAGCTTATGAGGCTGACAAAAGACAGTGTAATGGCCAATTATATTGTGACTTGTAAGAAACATATTCTGGCAATGAGCTGATCACTTGTATTGCTTAGTTAATGAAAAAGAAAATAGAGGTACTAGAAATGTTGCACTTTGATAAAGATTTTTTTATTATTAATCAAACATCACTTATCCTTATTATGTATCTTTCCAACATTGTTGAATTTCCTTACTTTATCTTCAAAAATTTCAGATCACATTTTAAAACACATTGTTGCTATTATAAGAAAACACATTTGCCTTCATATACCTTTGTTATTCAGTCAGCACCTTCAAAAAACACATTGTTTGATATTGAAAACATATATTTCACTTAGATTAACCCAAACCATAAGCAATAAAAAGGATTCAGTGACATTTATTATACTTCCATTCCCATTCTCTGCCTTACATACTATTTTGCCAGAATGCCATATAAATCTAATAGTTGTTCATAGCAAAGATTCTCTAATGTAAAATGCACGATGTTGCTCTCAGGGTTTGATAATGCATCTAGGTGGTGCAGTGGTGCAATGGTTAGCATTGTTGCCTCACAACTAGAGGTTCTCCAGTTTGATTCTTGGCCAGGGTGCTTTCTGTGCAGAGTCTGCATTTGCTGCCTGCATTTCTGTGGGTTTCCTCTGCATGACCTGTTTTCCTCCCACATTCTGAAGACATGCATATGGAGCATTTTTCCCTGGGTCTCTGCTGAAAATGGGCTCTGTCTCAGTTGGACTTTCCCAGTAAAAAAAAAAATGTTAAATACATCTTTACACTTCAGCAGTCTAAGAAATCTTGTATCATATTCTTATTCTCTCTCTGAGATATTTCAGTGGTGAGCTCTCGCTTTAGAAAATTAATCATGTATTCAAAAAGCAAAGTCATTATTAGTAGTTTGCTTTTAACTATCTCTCAGCAGAAAGGAGAGAAAATAAGCTTGTGCATAGCATGTGAAATATTTTCATATTCTGGTGTGACAAACATCAAAGTATAAAATATACAGTATATAATACTTAATATATAATATACAATAAGTAACGGGTGCTCCGGTTTGCTCCCACATCCCAAAGACATGCTGTAGGTGGATTGGATACACTAAATTGGCCCTAGGTGTGAGTGTGTGCATGTGTGTGCCTTCTGTGGAAGATTGGGCACTGGGCTGGCAACTTGACACTGTAAAACTCCACTGCCAATCATGAGCGGACGGTGATCCACTGTGGCGACCCCTAACCAGGAAAAGCCGAAAGAAGAAGTGATACAATAAGTAATATATAATATTGAAGGTCTATAATATAACATATACGATACCAAACACATAACATAAAATAAAGTTTGTGTGGTGTAGGCCTTGTACTGTATCAGAATAAAGCTCATGTCCAAAGCCTTTAATTTGAAGGCATCAGTAATGGGCAAAAAACAAAGTGTTTAGAAAGTACAGGGCTGTCACACTAGAAATGGCACTATCTTAGTAATGATCAGGATAAAGCTGGTGCTGCAGCTCCCTGTTAAAGATATCATAAAGCAAAAATTATGTGATATCATAAAGCAAAAATTATGTGAGGGAAGCTGTGACCCTAAAACAGCTTCCACATGGTTAGGTTGATTTGATGAGCTAAGTTCCTTGTTTTCACAATTGTATTACAAAATGGCTTCTGCTTTAGCAGCCACTATTTATGGCTATTTAAACATTATTTATTATCAAAACAGAAAAAAAAAAAAATATATATATATATATATATATATATATGTATATATATATATATGTATATATATAGATCACCTACACAAGAACAACAGCGTAAAACACCGACAGCCACATAGCCGACACCACATGGTCGACAATCAAAACACTGACAACGTAATTACTGCACAAAAAAGGAATATAAAATTTCCATTTTTGTGCTAGCGGAGGGCTATTCCCCCCTGCACCCCCTGTGGGGGGTTCAGCCCTCCACAGCCCCGTAACTTTAATATACTAACTCCGAGATCCCACTACAGTGCAGGAATGGAAATCTTTCCATTCCACACTACGGAGACATACCATTTCCCCATTGTCGGCATTTTGATTGTCGACCATGTGGTGTTGGTTATGTGGGTGTTGGTGTTTTCAGCTGCCGTTCTTCTGTAGGGGACCTAAATATATATATATATATATATATATATATATATATATATATATATATAAATATAGATAGATATAGATAGATAGCTGTAAGATTTTTACAAACAACTACACTCCAATTCAAGAATAGCAGGGATAATCAAGGAAAACAGCAAACTGAAAAAACAACTAAACCAAATAACGGAAATCACACAGGCTGGAATCCCCAAATAAAATCCAACGTTTTATTCCAGATATTACAAATGGTAAGTGCTTTTGTCTGGTGAATGTCACCAAATTTCTTCAGACAAAATGAAAACCAACTGCAATCATTTTTATAAGTCACACTATACCTGAAATGAATTAATGCCAATTAGTACCAACCAAAAGGACATACCCAGATGTGGATGTAGTCATTATAAAAATATCAACTAATAAATAATTAACTGTATATAAAACATATTGGAGAAAATACATATATATGTGTTCTAAAATAGTCATTCGATCCAAGCCTGCATAACACAGAAAATGTATGAACATGAAATATAAAAAAATACAATATAATAAAATATGAAAAAATATAAAAGCACATATCAAATTACCTATTCTATCTTCTAAATTGTAAAAACAAATTCCAGGAACAGAGGAGGAACTTCATCTGTCAAAAACTTTTAATTTTAGCTTACTAGAGATGGACACTACATCATTTATATTTTTTTCATATTTTATTATATTGTTTTTTTTATATTTCATGTTCATACATTTTTTGTGTTATGCAGGCTTAGATCGAATGACTATTTTAGAACACATATATATGTATTTTCTACAATATGTTTTACATACAGTTAATTATTTATTAGTAGATATTTTTTTATAATTTTCATTGTTCATGTCCTATTGGTTGGTACTAATTGGCATTAATTCATTTCAGGTAGGGTGTTACTTATAAAAATGCTTGCACTTGCTTTTCATTTTGTCTGAAGAAGTTTGGTGACGTTCACCAGAAGAAAGCGCTTACCATTTATAATATCTGGAATAAAACTTTGGATTTTATTTGGGGATTCCAGCCTGTGTGATAATCAAGGAAAAACGTTTTCTACAAAATCACATTCAACAAATATCAACAAAATCTGTCATCATCAATATTTCAATGAAAATAGAAAGAAGCACTTCCATGAAGCTATACAGGTACACTTCAGATCTTGCCTCAATTATTATGTTAACCCTATAGACAAGCTATCCATTGCTCTGAAAGGAAGAAAAAATGTGACGGTCCCAAAAATGCAGAAATATATTTAATGATGAATTAAGTTGCATGAGGTCATGAGAGTACTGAGATTACGTCAAAAAGGTTATAATCTGAAATATAAAAATGTATGGTGTCCCTATCTATCTATCTATCTATCTATCTATCTATCTATCTATCTATCTATCTATCTATCTATGTATCTATAAGGAAAGAGAACTTGCTTAGTTGTATATTTGCTTAATTTATAAAACTATACCCAGATGTGGATGTAGTCATCATCAGGGCTGGACAGGAGAACTGGACATGAGATAAAAGTCACGAAAGTCACAATTACTTACCTTTATTGAATACTATTTCATTTAGTTCATTTTGTTAGAATGCACATTCCTTGTAGGAAAGATTTAATTGTATGGCTCCTTAAAAAAAATAATCAGCCTATTATGTTAAACTGCAGTTTAATACCTGCTTGTGGACTTGCAAGTGCTTGTGTTTGTGAGTCTTCAGAATTAATAAACAGTGGAAGAGGGAGGTATAGCCAACACATGGGAGGTGAAGTGGGCCAATACTAATCAGCTGAAGTTTGAAATTCAGTTACAGGGTGTCATATACTTCATGGAGCTCTTCTGGTTACTTGTGAAATCTGACTATAATTTGCACATGGCTCATGTTTAGCCATAACTATAGCAAATCAAGCCACCTCTTCTGTGTTTACTGAAAAAAAAAAATACTGCAATGGGTGAATTAACGTAGGAAGAAATGTTTCTAGGTGATGAAAAGCAGAGAAGGATTGTGGTCAAAAGTGGTCTTATGCAGGATAATGGATGACCCCCCCCCATATCCATTAACATATCCCTCTACTTGTCCATTTCTCCCCAATTACCATATGCACTGCTTAAGCCTGTCAGTGTGTTTACTATTTTCTTCTTTATTTTTACAATGATTATACATATTTGGATTTAATTTAAAACTTTTACTCCAAATTTTAGAGCACAGACACTGATGCTGTTTGATAAATAAAACAGTCTCACATTGAAAACAGACTTAGTAAGAGCAGTAAAGTTCTCTTCTCTTCCAACTTAAATTCCTTGGAAAATGCATTGAAGCTCACATTAATTGAAAATGCATCTGGTTAGTGACTGATTAAGTATACCATGGGTCCTGGACTTTTTCCAATAATGCCCACCTTTGCACATTTTTTAGGACAGCGCATAAATGCATTTGTTCTTTAATTCAGCTTTCTGATTGTGTTAAACTATATTTGTTGTTTAATACAGCAACATTTTTTTATTTTAATTTTGTAACTTTTAAAATTTTTTCTCAATAGACAGTGAAACAAAATACATGAACAAATAATGACAAAAGTACCCCTTTCAGAACATTTCAACCAAAAATGACATTCAAACTGCTGTCAGTAGAAGCTACCAATATCTGTACTCAACAATTACAGCCAATTTAGTGGTGGTATACACTTCACAAGTTTGAGTGCGATAAAAAAAATGGCCACAGTATAGTATTCAAATTTGCTTTATACATCTGCACACTAGTCCTGCAAAGACAGACTAATGACTTTAAGTTTTATCAGCTCAGCAGGGTCAGTCATATTCATTCATAGAAATTCCTAAACCCATCAGTTATAGTTAAATGGTTGACAACAACCTTCTCAGATGTCTGTGTAAAAATATAATAAAGAACAAAGTGACGTACTTCAAATTTGTTTTGCACAAGCACACAGTAGACAAAGTATTTCAGCTTAATTCACACACACTGATGATGTTTTATTATTGAATAAAACTAAAGTGCTTATCAACAAGTTTTTGATAGCTGGAGCTGGTTTATCAGAACCTCTGCAGCCTTGTGTGTGTCATTTTAACAGTTTAAAAATGACCAGATGATAAGAACATAATCATCCACAGAGTTTCCCACTCGCCACAAGAAGTTAGCTACTTTGTTGACGTGTGTTTGCTCCTTAATTTTATGAAGAAAGAAATGACATATTTGTTAATTGTAGTTTTGGATGAACAACATGAAATGATATACTGATCACTAGGATCATCATACCATAGCATCCAGCCATGCATAGCACCGCTAAAATAGAAGAGTATTCAAGACTCTTAAGAAATATTAACTATTGTCTTTGCTCAAGAATACATTTGGACTGTAGTCTATAGATTGCCTTCCCTATCAAGGCTTGATACCAGATTATAGGCAAAGGGAAAGGAAAAGGGGGATCCTAAGTGAAAGACTAGCATTATTAGAGTTTTTAGTAGAATGTAGAACAGAAGCTGCTATTAGAAAAATAGATAATTAGTAGGGCATGTAAAATATTGCATGATAACTATTGAAATCAATCAATCAAAAGTTAGAAAGGACTGGGAAGAGAGACTGCATAAGTAATTCACAAAGAAACAATGGGGGGATGTATGTACGGCTTCCAAATATGCAACAATGTCTAGAAGATTTAGGATTTTTACATGGAAGTGTTTGCATGGGTATTTTTATACCCCAAGCAGACTCCAAGGAATTTTTCTTCCAACTGTTTGAGGTGTGATGGGGAAGAAAGAGGCAAGTGGGAACATATTTTTTGGGAGTATAATGAGTTGGTAGACTTTAAAAATTTCCTGCAGACTGCTCTGTCAGAAATAATGGGTAAGCAAATTTGTGTAACAAAGGAAATTATTTTGTTTAGTGTGATACAGAATCAGAATTGCCAATACATAGTAAAGCCTTGCTGAGTCTAATTCTGATATCTAACAAAAGAACAACTAGAAAATGGAAATGAAGGTCTAAACCAGCCATAATAGAGGAAGTGAGCATAACAAGATGAAATAACTGGAAGTGGAATGTTTAGTAAAGGCTGGGAGAAAATTACATAGAAAAATGGGAATTGTGGGAACAAAAAATGCAGAATAATGTTTTGGAGGAGGAATGAAGTTTAAAAGAAGGCAGACTGTGGAATGAGCTATGTAATGTTTGAATGACAATGACTGTAACGAAGACTATTTGTGATGTACAATGTTTGTAACTGAAAATATGTCAATATGGTTTGTTTTCATTTATATAAATGTATGATTGCTTATGTCATAAATGGTAATCCAATAAAGATGGTTTTGTTAAAAAAATAACTATGTACCTCAAAATTTCAGGAGGGTGAAAATCAGGGAAAATGTTTAAATATTACTCTAGTTCACTTTTAAAAGATTACTAGAATTTCAGATTTTACATCAACATGCATTTTCTAAACAATAAGAATATGAAAAGCTAATGTCTGGCATTTTTGATATGCCTGTAATTCTAAGTGATCTGTCAGAAAATCAGACAAAAAGGAGAAGAAATATGAGGCAAAATCAAAGATGTTCTGCAAAAACAGGGATGACTGAGAAGTACGGTTCATGTCTCTCAACTTTTTTTGGTCAAGAGCTTAGACGTACACAAAACTAATGGGGACAAAATTGAAGAATATTTTTAAATATTGGTCTAATACACTTAATAAAAATAGAACAACATGTTTTACATCAACATGCATTTTCTCAAAAATAAGAATATTGAAAGCTAATTTGTGGCAGTATTGTTTTGTCTATAATCCTCAGCAATTTTCTAGAAAGTCAGGAAAAAGAGAAAAGAATATGAGGCAAACTCAGAAATGTTCTGCAAAAACAGGGACAACTGAGGGTATGCTGATGACATATGCTAAAAAAATATGCACAATCTCTGCAGAAGCAAAAGTAATCTGAATAATTGCACATTAAAGAGAACTATTACTAATGCAGGGGTTGATGTGGCAGAACATTTTGCTCTTGAAAACCTAATTGCCCATGTTGCACTAAAAAATGGTGTTTTGGTGATATTGTCATAACATTTCCTGAACTAGATCAGTTATGCAGTGAAAATGGCTGTCAAACAACAGGTTCATAGTTACTCAGCATACAGTCCTGGATACTTTTAAGGAGTGTAGCCTAAATTCCCATTTGCTTCAAAGCAATCTGGTTAAATGAGTTATTCAATGTCCCACAGTAGGTAAATGAAGGCAAAACCATCCAAACCTTGCACCTTTCTCACAAGAAGCAACTCATTAACAAGGCAGTGCCAACTGCCAGAGTAACAACGTTTAACTAAATGCAGAAATTCTTTACAATCCTATCTTATAGAGAAGATTGTATCACAGTAATATGCAACAATGACAACATACTGGATGCTGAAGACCAGACAGTTCTGATCATCACTCCAAATAATGCGGACTATATGTACTGACAAATGTCAAGCCTTCTGCAGTTGCTGGAGACTGTAAAGAAGATACTGAAACATATATTACTGAAATGAAACATGTCTGGACTACATAACATAATCCAGGCCTATTAATGAATCGATTCATTTATTAGTGCAATGGATAAAGCAAATCTATTAAACACAATATAAATGCTGCAAACAATCCAGAAGTCATACAAAAATCAGAAATATCACTGCATACATCATAAATTTGGGGGGGGGGGGCTTACAAGCTTCCTAGACACCCACATTTCATTGCTGACCTCCCTATGGCTATCTTGAAGAATGGCCATCCTTTCTGACATCATTTGAAAGACAAGCTTCAAATTTTTTCTCAGATTTTTTTTCACAAAATAGTCTGCTCTAACTGTTTTATTTCTCTCATACTAGAACTTAGTTTATTATGAATGTAGTAATACAAATATATATTTTAATTATATCAGTGAAGGAAAATTGGTAAAGAACATCATTGTATGAAAACTGGTTTGCATTTATTGATTCAAATTTAGGCATAGTAGGTAACTGTACAGCATCTGTTTTATCACATTTGAATTCCATGAAAATAATTCTGTATAATTATTGTAACATTTTTACCAGGAAACAAAAATTCCAGTCTAGTTATGTTGTTCATTTCTGTCTTATTTCACGTCATGCATCTCAAGTGTTCTTCATTCTACAGAACAAGCCGCATTTTAAGTTTTAAAAAATCAGTGCTACCCACTGTTCCACAATGACAGGTACATCACAAATATTCATGGTTAATAATAAATCATATTCATTCATTAAAATAGCTTTTTATAATTTTAAAGTGATGCATTTTAACTGTCGTGTGAGATTTCTAGTTCAAGTTGTTAGGAAGTGTTCCACATTTTGCCAGTTTATTCCACATTATGAGAGGGGAATGTGTATATTTTTCAGATGGAAGGTCTGTAGCCATGGATCTCACATAACTCTAATTTACAGAATTAAGTATAGAACCAAAATAAATAAGGACTAAGATCCCAAATCAAGGACAGTTTCCACATATAATTTTAACACTGTTGATTTTAAAAGTTGCTAAATTAACAGATGAAAGCAACAAAAGAGAAATCATTTCTTCTCACATAGCACACCATTATCAAAACAAAATGTTTCTAAAGCTCTGGGGAGAAAGAAAGAAAGAAAGAAAGAAAGAAAGAAAGAAAGAAAGAAAGAAAGAAAGAAAGAAAGAAAGAAAGAAGAAAGAAAGAAAATTCTGTGTTGTTGTACACATGTTCTTGTAATTAATAGAATTGCCTACCTATTCTGCTGTGAGATTAAATCTTGTGCCAGTACCTGTAAGGTTTCTCATTTGGTGTGTATGCCACCTCCAGTCTCATTGGCTTAACAGTTGAAAGCATTTTGTAATGTTGTAGGAAGACATTTAATTAATTTTATAAGGCTGGGTCTCAGCCAGAACCAGGTCCTAGGCAGCAGTTAAGGACACCTAGTATTGGATGCGGCCATGATGATGGTGGATCTTGAATACTTATTTTAGTTTCCAAGGGAGTTAATTAGATTCATCAATGGTTTCCTGGTTGTGTGCCATCTTTTTCCCAAGCAGTGGCCAATAGAGAGGTACATTGAAGACTCTATACTGCCATTCCCGAATGTACTGACAAAACTCTTTAAATATGAGAACTGGCTCATTTCTAAAAGGATAAATTCAATGTAAAGTCATCCAGTCTTTGTGGCTTATCTGTATCAAATGCAGCTCCTATTTCTGCCATACAAAAGTAATTTTTTCTTATGTTCTGTTGAATCTAAAGAATATTGGACAGTATAATGAATGGTATTAAGTCTTCAGTTTAGTTTTTCTGTGACACCCCATAAACAAGTGGTGGTCTGCTCTATTTTCTTAGACCACAGTTTAGTTGTCAAGAATTTGGGAGCTAATATCTCTTTATCCCAAAATAATGTGGTCGGGTGGTCTCAAGTACAGTGGGTTTCCTTGCATTTGACAGCATTTAGCTTAATCTTTGTCTACTTCAGTTACCAGCAAAATTCAAGGTGCCTGAAATATGTATATTTATGTATCCTAGTACGTATTCCAGTTTGTTACACTTGCTGCAGGCCATCCTGGCTATGTTTTTTTCTCATACATCTCCTTTTACCTAACGTGAATAGCCACATGTCCATGATAAATACTCCACATAAAATTGCCATGAATGTTTTCCCTCTATTAGCCACCAGACAATTGCCATTGTCATAGGTTCATAGGTTCATACTAGGCTATCTGCCCTAGGGCATTTATAAGCCAAGCCAGAGTGTGTGTGGCTTTCACCACCCCTTAGGATGAGAATACTATACCCATTAGTTTGCTGTGCCTCTGTCCAGCAGTGATACAGAGATGATTCCCGGGGTAAACCTACAATCTCCCATCCACTCATCAAGATTTCTCTTGAACAGAGTCAGTGAGGGGCTCTGCCTCACATGGACTGGAATTCTGTTCCATAGTGTAGGGAGTCTCTGGGTGATGAATCTGTCCCTCCAGCACGTCCTATTTATATCCGTGTTGAGGTTTAAGTCTCTTGCTCTCGTGGCTCTGGTGGATTTGGATTTTTTTGAGGTGGAGCATGTCCATTAATTCCGGGTTGGACATGGCCTTGTATGTCAGGCACAGATCACCTCTGAGCAGACGGTATGCGACTGAATAGAGCTGGAGTTTCTTCAGTCGGGCATCGTATGACATATGTTTGAGCCCCTTTATCCTTTTGGTGAGGAACTTTTGGGGTCTTTCCAACTGCTGCAGGTGTCGGGTAAGGTACATTCGAATGGGCGTTGTACTCAATCATTGGTCTGATAAGTGAAGAGTACAGGGGAACAATGACCTCTCCTGATCTGGATGTGAATCCTTTCATGATCAGGTGGGCAATGTAGAAGGTCTTCCTAACCACTTTGGCAATGTGAGTGTCAAAAGAGAGGTTACTGTCAACTTGGGTCCCCAGGTCCCTGATAACTTCTTCCGTGTTTAATGGATTACCACCTATGTGGTAATTAGGGTTACCTTGTTTTTCCCAAAGGGTATGACTATACATTTTTGGCATTTAGCTTAAGGCCATGGCTCTGGCACCAGTTATCCATTTCTATGAGACCTTTCTGGAGGATGTCTGTGTCTGATGGAGTGTCAATTATGGTGCCCAGTTTGCAGTCATCTGCAAATTTTGTCAGCCACAATCCCCTATGTTTGCCTGCACTTCAGAAAAATAAATGTCGAACAAGAGGGGCCCAGGACTGAGCCCTGTGGGACACCGCCGTGACTGGCTTAGAGTCTGACATGGCACCAGCAACTCTAACCCTGTGTGTTCTGTCCTTGAGCCAGTTTGCAACCCATCTTGTGACATATGGGTTTACATCTAAGCTGGTGAGCTTTTCTATGATGCCCGAGTGGGGTATTGTGTCAACGCTTTTGCTAGGTCAAGGTAGGCTGTGTGAACTGCCTTACCCTCATCAATGGCCTTAGTGACTGTTTTGAAAAGTCGACCAAGTTCAAGAGGCAGGATCTGCCCTTGACAAAGCCAAATTGGGTAGGATCCAGTGTCTGTAGGTCCCCAATGTCTTTATTTATGAGTTCCATTATGATCCTCTCCATAGCTTTGCAGACAAGGCTCGTCAAGCTTATATTTCAATAGAAGCACCGCCTTTGTGGAGTGGGACCACAGTTGCCGTACGCCATTCTTTGGGTATGTATCCTGTAGTAAGGCTAAGATTAAACAGCAGCCTTATGTGTGGGTTTAGTTCCTCATTGAGTTCGTGTAGCACACAGCCAGGGACACCGTCCGGTCCCATTGATGCTGTGTTTTCGCTTTAGAGAGAGCAGCTCTCACCTGGGCATCTGAGATGTTTGGGAGGCTAGACTCTGGTGGGATAGATATTTCTCCTTTTGGGGGGGGGGGGGAATTTGCACTGAACCTGTCTGCCAGTATGTTGGCAATGTCTGTGGGTTCAGTGATTTTTTATCATTTTGGACTAATTCTGAGCATATCTGGGAGTTTCCACCCAGGTTTCTAACATAGCTAAAGAAGGCTTTATGATTGTCTTTTGTGTCATTAGCGATTTTTCTCTCAAAGTTGGCCTTGGATGATTTTATGAGTGATTGTAGTTTTTTGCTAGTATTGATCAGAGATGCCTTCCCTTTTAGGGATTTTGTTCTGTCATGTAGTAGCTTTCTCCTCTTGTTGTAGAGTTTGTTTATGGCTGGAGTCCACCAGACCGGGCGCCTGCCTTTGGTGGAAAGGGTCTTGATTTTATTAGGGATTGCTTGATCCATACATTCCTGGAGGTGCTCGTAGAAGGCATTTGTAAGGGTTTCAGCAGCGTGGGTTGTGGTTTCCACTGGCTCTTCTTAAGAAGTGTGAAGTTTGCTTTTGAGAAGTTCTTCACTGTGGTCTTTTGCTGGGGTGGGGGGGATGTGGATCTCCAGTGAGATTAATTTATGGTCTGATCTCACCAATGAGGGATATACTTCCGGTGTGGAGCATTTTGTCCCCATGTTTGTGATGATCAGGTCTAGTATATTTTCTCCTCTTGTGGGAATGGTGACTAGTTGTTCCATAGCATTTGAGTTTATGAACTCAAGGAACCTTTGGGCTAGGGTGTTGGGGCTTGAGTAATGTTCCCAGTCTATGTTTGGGTAGTTGAAATCACCCAATATGATGGTGTTTGGAGAGACATTCATACTCTCCAGTGTCTTCAGGAAGGCTGTGTGAGTTTCCTGAGTTTGAGAAGGTGGTCTGTAGCATGTTACAAACTGTAGGGCAGTTTTACCTATGGTTAATTGCACCTGGATGGTCTCCGATGCTTCGTGCATTGCCACTAACCTGGAGGTGTGGGTATCCTTTATGAATATGGATACTCCACCTCCTTTTGTGGTTCGGTCCGGATTTTGGGGCCGGAACGCATGATATGAGGTATAACCTGATAGTGCTGGGGTGCTCTCAGGAGCCTTGAACCAGGTTTCAGTCACAGCACAGACATCGATGCTCTCCATACTGAGGAGGGCTTCGAGGGCATGCATCTTGAGGTTTAGACCTCTGGCATTGAGCAGTATTACCCTTAGTTTTTCTCCATTTTTGTTTTCTAGGGTGGTAGGTTTATCATTTGAGCCTTGCCTAAAAAGGCACTATGGGGTGGCAAGAGCCTTTGCCAATATCCGGAAGCCCAGGGTGACAGGTGCAAGCCATCCCTTGAAGCAGCATGCCTTGTCAAGCATGTCATCCCAGGCAGACAGACATTGGATCCCCTTAGAATGACACCAGTAATTAAGCCAATTATTAAAGCTGATCATTTTGTCTCTGTGTTGTGGCATCATTCTTGGTGAGGGTAGGATACTGCTCAGGGTCAGGGTCATACCGGCCTGGGCTACATAATCTGAGAGCTCCTCTATGTCTCTTTTCATGTAGTCCAGGGAGGTGCCTCAGGTCGTTCACACCAGCATGGACAATGACTGAGTCATACTTGTACTTGCTGTGGAGTGACCTGAGTGCTTGTGTTATGTGGTGGATTCTAGCGCCTGACAGGCAGATTACTGTCATCTTTTCCTTGTTCAGTCTGGTGAGTGGGACGTCAGTGTGTCTGACTATGGAGTCACCTATAACAAGTGTGTCTGGCATTGTGTTTGGCCTTAAGGGCTGTGACTGTTTAGCACACTGACTTTGAGAACTATGTGTTGCATGTCTTATGTCTTGAGGTGGCAGTTGCTTGGGTGTCTGCTTTGGAGGCCTCTGTAGTTTTGGTAGATTTTTGATCAGTGCCTCCGAGTATGTCTTTGTGTGTTTATGTGTTTGTTTTGCAGTTGTGATAGTTCTATGTGAAACTGGGTTTGTGGTGTGCGTGGTTTCCTTCTCCTCCTGTCTGGTCTTGCCAGTCCTGAGTTGAGAGAGCTCAGCCTCCAGTTTGGCTATATAGTTGCATCTCTCACATGTATTTGTGTTTTGTGGGAGAAGGAGTGGGTTGTCTGTGTACATGAGGCAATTGTAACATTGCCTCAAGATGCCCAGGTTTACCAGCTGAACAGGAGAGGACACTAGCAACTGACCCTTCGACATGCTAGAAAAAGTGATAAAGTTTGCTGTGTAACTGAGTCAGAAGGGACCTATAGGGAAATGGGTACTCAAGGGGATTCTAGGCTAATGTAGTACTTTGTTTAGTATACAAGTACTTTACCTATATAAAAATGCTTTAGGAGCAAGTGCTGAGCTTTACCTATATAAAATGCTTTAGGAGCAAGTGCTGAGCTTTTGAGATAGAGAATAGACTGTTTAGATTGCAAGTAGAGAAGTTCTAAGGGAAAAATTGAAAAGCAGACTTTACGGAGCCAGAAATAGTTTAACCTTGTTTAACCGGCGCTGCCCGATGGTGCTCTATGGGCAACTCCACGCTAAATCACACAAAAGCACGCTAAAGTGGGCTTTATAGCAAGGGGTTGAAAAGAGCTAGGAATTGACCCAAAATGGCCAATAGACTACAAGTTTCTGGCTGGAACCACTCCTCTAGGGACAAATAGGCTGCTCAGTGCTCCCCACTCCCACTGGTGAACAAAGAAGCTTCCCTTTATCCAAATAAGGATATGGAATAGCACAGGAACCAAGACAAAGCCCAGAGATCAGCAAACTCTGAAGACTGGACTATTCTAGTTCAGTAAGGCAGGAAAACAAGATTATTGTTTATTTTTTTTTTTTGCAGAAAACAGAGGAAAAACAGACAGTAATGCTATAAATGCTTTTAAATGGCTAGCGCACTTGAGTGTGTTAGCCTACAGGTAAAATTAAACAACAAATAACTTTTTTAAAAGTGCAAAACAGTTAATCAACACAAAAACAGTTTAAATAGAATGCTGAGCTGTATAAACAGGCGAAAATGCAGTCGCTAAGCAGTAAATAATCAAAATGCTCATCATTTTCTCCTAATTCTATTCTTAATTTAGTGTGGGCAGTTTAGACTTGGGGACAAGAGGGATCAGTACTGATCCTACTTCCGAAAGTCTGCATGTTTACATAATAAGTGAGAGATACAAGAGTAAATTTGATGCTATTTCAGTGCTTACTGGTTTTACCAAGCTTCACTAACAAACTCATAAACTATTATTTTAGCAACTCCTTCAGACACTTCCATGAAAGCACAATTGAACTCTCTCAGATGTAAACTTCTACAAATATCAAACAGTAGGAACTCTTGTGTGTCATATACTCTGGAGGCACTTTCTAGCTTTGGGAAGCAATATCTTTCCTGGATAGAGTCAATCTAAGTCTGTCTCATCTATATGTGATTTGCACTAATCCTAAGACAATTCTACCACCAGGTTTGTTTAACTGTTTGTAATAACCATTTACCTGTGTTATCCTTGACTTGCCCCAGCAGCTGCCAGTTGAGTTTTTAACTTTAATATGAACAAGGATTCTGACACTCACTATAAATGAGGTAGCATAGCTATCCCTCTTCCATTCCTTCCATTGTCTGAATAATTTCTGTGTATTTTAATTAGTTTAGCTGTAATAGATTGTATACATGTGCATGTTAATGCATAATACATATATATATATATATATATATATATATATATATATATAAAATGCGTGTGTGCCAGCTGCAGTCTCATGGGCTTACACACATTATATGCAGGTTGACATGATTAACATATACAAGTGTGCGAGACTGACAATCCCCTGGTAGAGGAGTATTCCCTCTCCTCAGGGTTTGTGCAATCTCAGAGTTTGTATGTATAATTAGCAGGGGGTGCTTGGGTGCAGGGGACTTGTATAAAAACTTTGTGTTTGTTTTTGTCCATTACAGGGCACTTCCTGAAGCATGCACAAAATGTGTTCAGCTTTGTTGTTTTGACATTATTATGTCAATTATATGGGTGTCAGTATAGCTGTTTATATATATATATATATATATATATATATATATATATATATATATATATATGTGTGTGTGTGTGTATATATATATATATATATATATATATATATATATATATATGTGTGTGTGTGTGTGTGTGTGTGTGTGTGTGTGTGTGTGTGTGTGTATATATATATATATATATATATATATATATATATATATATATATATATATATATACAACTAAAATTAACTGCACTCAAAAAAAATTGAACGAAGAAATCAACTTTGTGACAATAAAAGCATTCAAAAAATAGTAAATCACACCAACAACTCTTGTAGAACTTTAGCACTTTTGTTTTATTCATTATCAAGACTTCTTCAGAAAGACATGTTTCATAAGTATATATATATATATATATATATATATATATATAATATATATATATGTATATATATATATATATATATATATATATATATATATATATATATATATATATATATATATATATATAGGGTCTATATCATGTTGTCAAACTTTTAAAGGTTTGAACGTCATATGGTCGACACCATATGATCGAAATTTTAAAAGTTAGAATGTTTCAATGGAGATCTCCATACAGTACAGAATGGGAAGGTTTCTCTTTTCTGCACTGTAATGCGATCTCGGAGTTTGTATAATTAAAGAGTGGGGGGTGTGGTGGTGAAAGGAGTCTTGCCCCCCTGCTTAAACCATTCAGGTAGGTTTTTTCTTTGGTTTATTTTTTTAATTACATTTTCGAACTTTTAAAAGTTAACTTTTAAAAGTTTGATTATGTAATACAGACGCTATATATGTATACACATGGGTGTATCATGCTTTGTCGACAAACCAAAAAAATTGAACCACAACTGATGGGGCACAAATGCTCAAACACTACAATGGGAAAAGGGCAAATTCCCCAATCCATACTGTAATGCAGTTTTATAGAAGAAAAAAGCTGGCATGTGCAATCAGCTGATTTTGATCACACAAACTGGCTTTTTTTCTCATTCACAGAAATGAACTTTCAACCACAGGACTAACAACTCTCTCTCTCTCCCTCTGTATATATATATGGGTCTACTTTGACCCATTGAAATTACATTTCAAAGAAATGTAATTTCACAACCCCGTTTTTCTGAAAGTGCATTTATTCGAAAATGCAATTTTGTGAAAAACTGAGTGAACGAAAAGTAACAGAGGTTGTTGATGTAGATCCTGGCACAGTGGGCATAACTGAATATTCTGTTTTCCCCACTGTAGTGTAATCTCAGAGTTAGAATATATAAGTAGCGGGGGTGTGGAGGGCTGGGGTGCAGGGGCGCTTGCCCCATGCATACACGTAGTTAGTGTTATCATGTTTTGTTTTTGTACTTTTCATTCACTTGTTTTTTCACAAAAGTGCTTTTTTGAATAAATGTACTTTTGGAAAAATCAGGTCAAAAAATTACGTTTCCTTGAAACGTAATTTCATTGATTCATTGTAGACCTATATATATAAATATATATATATATATATATATATATATATATATATATATATACTGGTCAACATGTTATGTGAGTAAATATAGATAGATAGATAGATAGATAGATAGATAGATAGATAGATAGATAGATAGATAGATAGATAGATAGGACATATATATAATTTATGACATTTCCTTTAACTACCACTTCATCAGGTTCCAATGTACTGAAAAAATACATTGACTCCTGTTCTATCAAATTAAGGAAAATAAGTGCATTTTTAGGAAGTCTAGCCCCTGCACCCCTGTGTGGAGGGTGAAAATTCCTATATAAAGTCTGTTGTCACACTAGTGTGCAGGCAAAGGAAAAGTATCGTGCTCACGCATTTCTGTGATCTGAGCATACACACTTGCACTGCACAGTGTAGTGCTCCAATAATAAACTTCCCAAAACAAAACACTCCTCAAAGCCCAACACCCTTCAGCTGCTAATACCCAATAACAGTTCACATCTATTCATTCAATATTATCTGCACTGTTATGTGAAAGTTACACAGCCATGACTGTAGACAAATGAAGCTTAAATCACCTAAAGTATTTTAACAAAAGAACAACTTGACATGCTGGCATACATATACAAATCATAACAGCTGATCCTCAGACATTTCATGCACTTGCCAAACCAAGATCACCAACTGTGTATTTGGGTAGGTTTCCTTCTGCTTCTGTTCAGTGGATATCTCTGAATATTTAAGTCTACACTGACTTGTTTAATCTGGTGCTGAGCAATGCTGCAATGATATTTGACATAATTTTGTGAGAACACCTTATGATGCAATAATATTTGACATCATTTGATGAGAACACCTTATGATGCAATGATATTTGACATCATTTTGTGAGAACACCTTATGATGCAATGATATTTGACATCATTTGGTGAGAACACCTTATGATGTAATGATATTTGACATAATTTGGTGAGAACACATTTGGATGATGTGTTTTACCTCCATGTGCCTTTTCTGATATAGTACTTTTCTAGAAACATCATATTTCCTGTATTTAAGAAAGTTCTGAGTTGAGCACTTTATTCTGAGGATGTCCTTTTTCTTTAATGAAAGTACTAAATAAATTTCTGTATCTGGATTGTCTATCTATATCTGCTGGTCTCACACCTTGAACCTTAGATCTAATTTTTGGTAACTCATTTGTTGCTTGTTTGGTTCTCTGGAAGCATAGGTAACATGACAGGAGCTGACACCATCATGTTTGTTCACACACACACACACACACACACACACACACACACACACACACACACACACACTTTGGGCTAAGATTTTGCTAGTCATTTTTTTGGGAACCCACAAAATAGGCGGAATAATTTACATGATCAAGTAGCAAAAGTCCTGTGTGTGTGTGTGTGTGTGTGTGTGTGTGTGTGTGTGTGTGTGTGTGTGTGTGCGGTGTGCGCACATGTGTATAAAGAGAACAGAGGACAAGATATAAGTGGGAAAATGGCTAGAAGACAAATGTTGTAAGGCACGGAAAGCAGTTGCATCTTTTATGTACACGTGGTTAGGGTCAGAACAGATAACCTAGAAAATTTAAGAATATTTTCAATTAATCAAATAAGAAATCAGTGGAAAACATGAAAAAAGAGACAATAATAAAATTCATAGGCATTATAGAAATGAATAAACTTTGTATTCTTGGTAGCACTGGATAAATAAAGGATGAAAGGAGCCTTCAATGACATTTCAGAGTAACAGAGTAATTAGTTAGCAAGTAAAAATGGCTGTTGGTATTGTTTGTTAGGTCTAGGCACATCAAAGAAGAGGTTCATACAGTAGGCTGGATATAACATGATTTGTTTATACAGCCCTATTAGCATTTTATTTAGAATACTCTGCATACCTCTGGAACTCATATTTCTTCAATGATATAGCTAAACTGGAATTCTTTGAGTGGAAGACAGTGGAAATAATGTGACGTCTGTTCTACATGTCCCATAAAGAAACAATAGTGTTTTATATCCACGTCTGATTTAATACTAGAAACAATGCCAGTGGTAAATGATATTTTTAAAACAGTACCTCTATGCAAAGTGCTTAGCATGATAGGAAAACAGAAGTCACTAAGCTTTTGACTGGTGGTTACAAGAACTGCAAATGTACCATGATATGGGAATAAATTTAGTGAAGGACACAATTCTTTTACATAATCTAAACCTCAAAATGCACTCACTCGAGGCACTCCTTAAAATGGAGAACATCGATATCTGTGCAGTGACAGTGACCTGGTTCAAAGCTCCAGAGAGCAACCCTGCATTACCAGGCTAACATTCATTTCACACCTTTCGGCCACCTAACCCAGAACGAAGCACTAAAGGTGGAGGCGTGTCCATATTCATTAAGGATATCCACACCTCCAGGCTAGTTATACAGCATAATGCATCCGAGATTATCCAAGTGCAACTAACTCTGGGCAAGACCGCAATCCAAATTGTAGCTTGCTACAGACCCCCCACCATGCCCCAGGATTCCCACTCCTCATTTCATGATACACTGGAAAGTATTAGGGTACAACCCAACACCCTAATAATGGGGAATTTCAACTACCTCACCATTAACTGGGAAAACTACTCATGTACCAATTCTTTTGCTCAATGTTTTCTGGAATTCATAAATTCCAATGCCTTGGATCAACTTATTCACACCCCCACTAGGGGCAGCAATATCCTAGACCTGGTCATTATCAACATGGGCAACCGGTGTTCCACACCAGAGGTCAATTCCTCGTTGGTGAGATCCAACCACAAGCTGATCACCCTAGACATCCACATCCAGCCTCCACCCCCAATTAGGGAAACCACCATAAAAACTTCTCCAAAGCCAACTTCACACTTCTTAAGACAGAAGTGGCAAACTTCATGACACCCATGCAGATGGATAATAGAGGTACGACTGCTGAATCCTACACAAATGTACTTTATAAGCACTTACACGAGTGTATGGATCATACTATCCCAAATAGAACCAAGATGCTATCCTCCAAAAAAAGGAAGCCAATCTGGTGATCCGGTGCCATAAACAAACTCTACAACAGACGAAATAAACTGTTGCAAAAAAGAGTAAAATCCCATAACTGGAGGAACTCCCTGGTCAACCACAGTAAGAAGCTGAGATCCCTCATAAAATCCTCCAAAGCTAGTTATGAAAACAACATTGCCACTGACTCTAAAGACAGCCACAAAGCGTTCTATAGCTATGTCAAGAATCTCAATGGCAACACTCAGATCTGCTCTGAGTTACAGCACAATGGCACTAAATATACAGAACCAACTGATATTGCCAACATCCTGGCAGATAGGTTCAGTGCTAACTTTACTCCCACTCACCCCCTAGAGGGCCCATCTCTATACAAGAAGAATGCAAAGTTCCTGTAATCATGGCTGCACAGGTAAAAAACACACTCTCCAAAGCCAAGAACACAACATCCATGGGACCTGATAATATCCCAGGCTGCGTTCTGCATGAACTGCAGAATTATATCCTCACCTCAGGCTTTGTACCCACTGAATGGTGCACCGCGACGGTTTTCCCACTCCACAAAGGGGGAGCCACGACAGACCCCGGGAACTACCATCCCATTAGCCTGACGAGCCTGGTCTGCAAGGCCATGGAACGTATCATCATGGAACTCATAAACAAAGACATTGGTAATCTCCAAACTCTGGACCCTACCCAGTTTGGGTTTGCAAAAGGAAGATAATGTCTCCTAAACCTGATTGACTTCTTTGAAGCAGTCACCAAAGCCATAGATGAGGGTAAGGTGGTTCGCACAGCTTATCTAGATCTCGCCAAGGCTTTCGACACCATCCCCCACTCTGGAATTATAGATAAGCTCACTAAACTGGGTATAAATCCCTATGTCACAAGATGGGTTGCCAACTGGCTCACAGACAGAACCCACACTGTGAAAAATCCAAATCCAACTTCAGACCAGTGACATGTGGCGTATCACAGGGTTCAGTCCTGGGTCCTCTCCTGTTTAGTATCTACTTCTCTGAAGTACAGGCTAACACAGAAGGTCTTTGACTAACAAAGTTTGCAGATGACTGCATACTAGGAGCCATAATCAAAACTCCTAACGATGTGGACATACTACAAAAGGGTCTCACTGAGACAGATGCTTGGTGTCAAAGCCATGGACTGAAGCTCAATGCCAAAAAGTGTATTGTCATCCCCTTTGGTAAAAACTCTGTATCGATGAACTACCACATAAGTGGTAGTTTACTTAATGCCGAAAGTGTGATAAGAGACCTTGGGACGCAGGTGGACAGTAGTCTCTCCTTTGATAATCACATCGCCACAGTGGTCAGGAAATCCTTCTACGTGGCTCACCTCATCACAAAAGGTTTCTCATCCAAAAAAAAAGAGGTCATTGTTCCCCTCTACTCATCACTCATTAGACCCATTATAGAGTACAATGCCCCTTTTGGTATGTACCTCACAAGACATCTACAACAACTGGAAAGGCCACAGAAATACCTCACAAAGAGGATTACTGGCTTCAAACAGATGCCCTACGCAGACCATCTCAAAAAACTCCAGCTTTACTCTGTCGCATATCGCCTACTCAGAGGCGATCTCTGCCTAACATACAATACTATGTCAAACCCAGAGCTGTTGGACATGCTCCACTTAAAGAAATCCCAATCCCTCCGAGCTACACGCTCTAGGGACCTAAACCTTGTCACCACAGTAAACAGAACATGCTGGAGGGATAGATTCCTGTCCCAGAGACTTCCCATACTCTGGAACAGACTACCTATCTATGTCAAACAGAGCTCCTCATGAGCACTCTTCAAGAAAAATCTTGATGATTGGATGGGAAATAGGAAATTCACCTAGGTATCACTTCTGTGGCTCTGCTCGACAGGGGCACAGGAAAATAATTTTCTTGGTTGGCGAAAGCCAGGGTACATTTTTGGCTAGGCTTATATAGGCCCTAGGGCTAATAGTGTAGTACCTACCTATGAACCTATAAGAACTGTCTTTTACCTATGTAAAGTGCTTATTGTATAATCTGATGTACAATTCTTTTATTTGTCTTAAATATTTTTTATTTTTATTTGTTTTAAATATTGCTATAAATCTTTTGTAAAATCTACATTGTAACTTTCTTGGAGCTTTTCTCCACAGGCCTCCGCTGAAAATGGGCTTCCACCCAGATGGACTATCCCAGTCAACAAATGTAAAATAAATAAATAAAATATTTTCTTTCTTTGCCTCTAAGAAACTGTTCCATTCTACCCTACCCCAAAATATTTGAAAAGCATGTGTGAATAATAAACAGAAATCCTACTGATCATAGAAAACATTTTTGTCAAGTGGCTACCCTGACGCAGGTACAGCACTGACTGTCAGAGTACTAGATACATATTCCATTGACAGTCTTTTCTTTTTGCACTTCAATCATTGCATGCATAATGCATCACAATAAAGTAAAAGAAGGACACGCCTTTATCCTTCTTATAATTTAAAAAGAAAATAACTTCCCACAGCATCAAATTATGGTCTGTATACTGCCCTTACTCCTTTTCACAGGTGTGGTTCCCTAAACAGAAATCCTGTCCATACTTCCATGTATTCTATACTTGCCCAGCTGCTTATGTAAATTTATGACTGCAGTTCCATGTTGTGTTACTGCATTTGTTGTAAGCTGTATGCTGTTGCTTAGATGGTGAACTGAAGTGTATGGCTTGCATTGTTCCTTTATGTCATACTATTATAGACTACACAATCTGTGTTTAGCATTCCTTGCCAAACAACTGTCATACTCTCCTGTTCAGTATGCTTACTGAAGCCTGTGTAATATTGTTTCTACTATATTTAATGGTTCTACTATGAAACGCCAAGTTTCTGAAAGTCAACATGAAGAAAAAATAAAGTAAATGCCCGAATTTACAAAGGGCTAAGAAATAATTTTAACTTGTTTTTAATGGGGGGCAACTCCTCCTTGCACCCCTAATGTGGGGGACCGTACCCCAGAACTTATTTATAGCAACTCCATGGTCACACCAACTCAAAGAAGGGAGAAATCTCTCAAAACAAGTGAATCACTTCCATTGTGGTTTCTAAGTATGTGCCAGCATCGGTTTCCTATTGGAAACAGTGTTCTGTGTTATACTGTCCATTTTTTTTCTTCCTGCTACTGATGCTCGACATATTTCACCTACTGCGTATGTAAGGGAGCCATATTTAAAGTATTATTTGTGGAGATTTTCTTCACGGTATCTTTACTGAAAATGGACCAGAATTCATTTGGACAACTGAGACAACATAACTCAATCAATGAATAAAAACTTGTGAATATAATATTCTAATGAAGTGTGAAAACACAGTTATATTCAGGAAGGTCTAAATATTTGTGTAAAAATTAGATGCATAGGTAAATGATTTGATTAGGTGATTATGGTATGAATACAGTCATAACACAGAAAAGATAAAGAAGGGAGAAAAAAAATGAAAGTTAGAGATAAACTAAGAAAGGAAAGGAGGGCAGACAGTTTAAAATAGTTAAACTCAGTTTTAATAAAACAGAATTTTCATTGCTGCTCCAAAGTATATCACCAGAGGTTCACAAAACAGATTGCTCTGTATAATATACTCAAACCACACTGAAACCCTTTGGCCAAACCATGGGAATAAACCTTCCACAGAGCATATGCCTCAGAGAAGTGAACCTGATTTTATGATTTATCTAGTGCAGAGCATGTGTTCAGTTATTATTTTCTTTCAGGAATTTCTGAAATTTTAAAAAGCTGTAATCATTTAATGAGGGAAGCTTTTGACCTTTAAATATTGTTTTTCTTTGTGCACATTAAGGTTGTTTCTTGCAGAGTATATTGGAGCTGAAGGCGTGCGATGAGCCAAGGCAATCAGATGTGACATGCTATTATATTAATCAGATGATGCTAATGCCGTTTATTTTTATATTTTGATAATACAATTAAATTGTCATGCATGGAAAGATATTTAAAAGCCCCATTGGGAGCCACTGCTTTTGTGAGGAGCAAAAATTAATGAAAGATTTTGATAGAAAATCTTTAAGCAATTTTACTTCAAATAATGCATTATAAAATGACAGCATTAACACAATTATGCAACTTTTGCAAGCATTGTTTTTAACTTAGGCATTTATGCTTCATTTTACTTAATGTAAAGTTTGATCAGGAGTTAAAGGCTATATGCAGGTTGTCATTTTGTGCTGACTTTACTCAGTGTTGCCATTTGTAAAGAAATTCTGTTTAGGACATGTAAAGCTTAACCACCAAATTTAACGTTCTATATTCCAAAGAATCAGAAAATATATATTTTATCTGCAACTGTTTTCCTGTAGATTATTTTTCATGGCTGTATTTTCTGCAAAATTCCTTATAGTTGTCCTGTAGTAATTTGGTTTGGAGCAATGCAAAATTGCTTCTTCGAAGACATCCACGGTCAATTAACAATATGAAATGTAGCTCTTCTTAAGGATTTGCTAAGATCTTTTTAGTGGTGTTACTTAAAAAGGTGTGCACTACTGTACAGAATAACTAAACATAGAATTTACCGCACCAAATGGTTTTGTGACATCATTAAAGAGATCTAAATTTGTTTACGTTAAAGGGCCCTTACGTATTCACACTATAAAAAATGAAAACTGTAAAGCTCGAAGAAGTACAGTGACATGCTTTATTATGCAGACATAATATGCATTTTATCTCACTGATTATTGTGATGCCCTGATATAATGACTGAAAGAACAATAAAGCAATGACAAACACTACATTCTTGTGTTTTCAGAAATATAAAACTGTATAGGTATCTGAGAGAGAGACAGTAATGTACTACTCACTGTAATTGGTATATTTTGTGTGATGGCAGTGATACAGCTACAGTATCAACAGCATGGGAGCTGTGAATCATGTCCCTGGACTGATATGTTTGCAAGGAACATTTTCATGTCACTGCTATGACCGGTTTTCTACAGAGGCATGGAAAGTTGGAGTATTGTCCCAATACTTTGTTCCTCACACCCACACCACATCTGATGCATTCATTTGGTTCCTTTGCAGCACTGCTTTATTCATGCACTTTATCTCATTATCTGGCTAAAGCTCGAATGAGATGACCATCTACCTGTGCTAGAACTACTGACTCTGGGCATTTGTGTAATTTTCTGTCATTCTCTCTGAACCATTGTCAGGTCACTGGAACTATGCAGAAACAGAACACAGAAAGATAATACAAAGAGAGGTGATTTATTGGATTCTTTTCTTGTCAGGTTTGATTATGTGCAGTGTACAGTCTTGTCTAATAAAGAAGAAGACATAAACTTCATGTTATGTTACTTTTTCATTTTGCCATTATGCCACTAGATGGCATTAAGGTCTACTCCTCCTGTTTTACAGAGGCTGGAAAGAATCAATAGCTTTCCATACTACTTCAGCGGATATTAGGGAAAATATTGCATATAACTAGAGAAAGAACTAGAGGCAGTTCTTACACAATGGCATTATCAAGCCAGTAACTTGCGTATAATATTTGCCTTTACCTTGAAGTGAAATGTGCTTTCTGAATTAAAACTAACCTGTAATTTTAAAGTTGAGTAGAATATTCTTCGCCTAATTATACAATGGTGCCATAAATGTAAAGCATAATCTAATCTCCTGAATGATGTTTTGTTAATATCCTCACCACCAAACACAATTTTATATATTTATTTATTTCATTAACTTATTTTTGTTTATTTGTTTGCTAGTTTGTTAACCACAGTAGAACACTTCTTCTTTCGGCTTTTTCCTGGTTAGGGGTTGCCACAGTGGATCATCTGTCCGCTCATGATTGGCAGTGGAGTTTTATGGTGTTGAGTTGCCAGCTTGGCACCCAACCTTCCACAGAAGGCACACACACTTACACCTAGGGCCAATTTAGAGTATCCAATCCACCTACTGCATGTCTTTGGGATGTGGGAGGAAACCGGAGCACCCGGAGGAAACCCACGTGATGACAGGGAGGACATGCAGACTCCGCACAGAAGGCACTGTAGCTGAGAATCAAACCAGAGAACCTCTTGCTGTGAGGTGACAATGCTAACCGCTACACCACCGTGGCTGCCCAACTAGAGTAGAACACTGATCCCAGTAAATCATTTTCAGGTTCAGCCCAAGGTTGCACACCGACAAGATTGAAACAATAATTGTACCTTGATGAGGGCAAAGTTTAAAAATGAAAAGTTACAGCAGTCTGCATTGTAAACTGTCCTGAACAGGCAGGCTACTTTACACGGTTAAGAAGTTAAACATGAAAGGACACTATGTAGGCGAGAACATAGCAATGAATAGCAAAATGATAGGAAGATAAAAAACGCAGTTATTATCTGAGGTAGAAGTAGATCATACCGATGCAGGAAGAGGAAAAAAATATATAGACAGAAATGGAGGGATTAATCTATAGGGAAATGCCCATGTTGAAAATGAGGGAAACATTTTGTAACAAAGTTGATGAGATGCTTACATAATTAATAATTATACAAGTAGCCAAGTCCTTGTTCCATGTTTTAAATCTATATATTATTAATTGTTTTATTCAGAGAGTTCAAGAATGTTTTGAATATTTGCATTAAGTGAACATGCTTTGTATATGTGTTAGTGTGTTAGTGTGTGTGCATGTGTGTTTGTGTGTGTGTGTGTGTGTGTGCACGTGTGCGTGTGTGAGTGTTTGTGTGTGCGACGATGTCAGTATGTGAATGTGTGTGTGAGAGTGCCGGTGTGTGAGTATGTGCATACGAATGCACACTTTGCGTGTGTGTGTGTGTGTGTGTGTGTGTGTGTGTGTGTGTGTGTGTGTGTGTGTGTGTGTGTGCGTGTGTGTGTGTGTGTGCATGTGTGTGTATGTGTATGAACATGTGCATGTGATTTTGTGTATGGGTGAGTATATTTGTATGCATGCACACACATCTACCTGTATGAGTATGTATGCATGTCCATGTGTGTTTGTGTATATGACAGTATGATCCTGTGTGTGTGTGTGTGTGTGTGTGTGTGTGTGTGTGTGTGTGTGTGTGTGTGTGTGTGTGTGTGTGTGTGTGTGTGTGTGTGTGTGTGTGTGTGTGTGTGAGTGTGTGTATGCTTGAGTATATGTGTCTGTGTGCCTGGGTGCATCATGTGCACATGTATGTGTACATGTATGTCTGTTGTGAGAAACATTTTTGTCTACTGACTAGTTGGCTATGCCAGGACAATTAATCTGGTATTTACTGAGTTCATTGTGATCAAGGAACTGGATTTTACTGATAATGATATCAGTGCCTGGCTTTATAAAATAGGCTGGCTTCATTGTACAGATGCCAAATATAAGAAAGGAAATGCTGGAGTTCTACATGGTGGGGGTTGGGGATGGTAATGGTTGGTTTCTGTCCCTGGTGGCTGCAGTGTCTGTGTGGGGTTTGTCTGGATGGTTTTTGTTGATGGTTATTGTTGGCTTTGTAGGGTTTGAATGGATGGTTTCTGTTCCCTGGTGGTTAGTGGTGGCTTTGAGAGGTTGTGTGAATGGTTTTGGTTCCCTGGGGTCTATTGAAGGCTTTGTGAGGTTTGTGTGGATAGTTTTGATTTCCCTGGTGTCTAGTGATAGCTTTGTGAGGTTTGTGTGCATGGTTCCATTCCCTGGTGTCTAATGGTGGCTTTGTGAGATTTGTATGGATGGTTTCAGTTCCCTGGTGGTTAGTGTTAGCTTTGAGAGGTTTTCTGATGGTTCAGTTGTTTTTTTTTCTTTACCTGGAGGCTAGTCGAGGCTTTGGGAGTTTTGCATGATTTCTTTGAGCCCTGGTAGATAGTGGTATGTCCCCGGGTCTTGGGGGAGCATTCCTGGCTCTTTTGGATGCTTCCTCCTTGGTGGTTAGTGGTTTCTGGGCTGTAAGTAAGCTGTGTGGCTTTCCACGTTTGAGTGGATAGTGTGTGCATGTGCAGTAGCATCAGCAATCACGGATTGCCTTATTTATTATATAAAAAAAAATAAGGAAAGCAGCAGAAGAGTATACATGTGTAATAGCTAGTCTGTATGGGCAGGCAGGGAGATCAGGCTAGGTTCTTTAGGTAAGTAGGGTTTGGGGTGTATTATAGTTAGTATTTAGTATATAAAAAAATTAAATAAATATACATATATCCTCTATGTATAACAACTATATAGCAGATTAGATGGCATAGTCTGGGGTGACTGGCATTAGGTGGTAGAAGTAACTAGCTGTTAGATGCACAGGATTGCAATGACATGCATAGGTGCATGGTTCAAGTCCCAAGACAGTCAATTTTTTTTCCTAGGCTGACTTACAGAAGTTAGGTAAGGGATTAAGTAGTTGAGCGTAACAGTTTCGGTGAGGTGATAGGCATAAGGATTTTAGGAATTATATGTGCTATTTGTCTGCAGGTACTGGTTGGTGCTAGCATGCATTTCTTTAAAAGGTTGTTTTAACAACAATTTCTCTTTTGTTTCTTTAGGTTATTATGGCTGAAGGGTCGAGGCAGCGGTGGGCCAGTATTGTGGTGCAGGCTGAGGACCTCTTCAAGGACATTTCTACTGAAGTTTCATCAACTAGTGCTCAGGATGTGAAATCTCGGCAGGAGAGGTAGACGGTGGCTACACCCTGGAGGTCAAGGGTGAAGAAAGCCAGACACTCAGCATCAGAGGATTTGGCTGCGGAGGTTGGGATCTCGCTGGTGGTCCCTTCATCTTCCACAGATAATTCTTTATCAGATCTGACAGGGAGTGAAGGATATAGTGTCAGCTATGGGAGGGGTGTCAGGGTGCAGTGAGGGGATTCCAAGGTGAGCTAGCGGGTAGGAGTTTAGAAGCATTGGTTGATTGTCAAGGGGGTTTTGATAATACTCTATCATTGTTTGATCTGGATTTGGGGTCTGACTTGGATGTTGTGGGGTCTGATTTTGGGTCACAGCCGGGGGATTGGTTGGCAATGCAGGCCTTATGTCAGGAAGGTGCTCCCATTGTTTTGACTCCCCACATATCTTTGGTGGTGAAGGAGAAGATTTGGAAAGGGGAATTTGTTGATATTTTTGAATTGTTTGATGCTGATGGGATGCAACGGTTCACAGTGGCAGAGACGGCTAATAGGAAGGATCTTTTGGCAGCATTGGTGGCCATAGGTCGCAGAAGGGTAGGTAGGTTTAGGCCCAGGTCATGGGATAACTGGGTCCTTGGTTTCATATACTACATGGTGGTTTGGTTGGAGAGGGATACTTTGCTGGCTCTTCCTCTTCTGGCCTATTTTTTGACTATCAGGGAAGCACAGAGGTTGTGGCCAGGCTATGCATGGGTTTGGTATGATCAGAAGATTCGTAAGCAGAAAGCGATGGATAAATCCATGTGGTGGGAGGCTAGACACCTGGACATTTGGCTTTCTACCATGATGGACATGGGTGCAGGGAGTAGTAGATTGGCTCAGCCATCAAAAGGGGGTGCTGGGATATGTTGGGTGTTTAATGCAGGGAAGTGTTCTTGGATAGGTTGTAAATTTTCCCATATTTGCTCTAGGTGTATGGGAGCTCATACTGTTACATTATGTGGGGGGTGGGGGCCCTGCTGAGGGGCAGACAACTTATTCTGCGGGTCCTAGAGGTTGGGTTAGTTCTTGCCTGGCATGGGTGGGTGGGCGAGGCTGCAGGGTACCTTTCAGGGGCAAAGGGGGGACCTTTCATGGAGTTAGGGGTGACTGGGAGACTCATTCCCCTATTAAGGTGCAGGTTTTGGTGTTGTTCCTGACCCATTATCTGTTGCCAAGTGTGGCAGGGGAATTGATTGAGGGTTTTTCAAGGGGTTTTCAATTAAGTCCACGTTAGTGGGGGACGGTATGGTGGGAACAAACTTGGAGTCTGTAAAGGTTCATAGGTTCATAGGTTGGTACTAGGCTATCAGCCCTAGGGCCTATACAAGCCAAGCCATAACAATTCCCTGGCTATTTCTTCCCACACTATTTACTTCCCTGGACCCCTGTCTAGCAGGGCGACTGACATGATCCCCGGGGTGAATTTCCTTTCTCCCATCCAATCGTCAAGGTTCCTTTTGAAGAGGGCCAAAGAGGCACTCTGCTTGACATGTATGGGCAGTCTATTCCAGAGTCTGGGGAGTCTCTGGGTCAGGAACCTATCCCTCCAGCATGTTTTGTTTATTGTGATGACAAGGTTTAGATCCCTGGAGCGTGTGGCTCTGAGGGATTGGGATTTCTTTAAGTGTAGCATGTCCAACAGCTCTGGGTTTGACATGGCCTTGTATGTTAAGCAGAGATCGCCTCTGAGTAGACGATATGCAACAGAGTATAGCTGGGGTTTTTTAAGGTGGTCAGCGTAGGGCATCTGCTTTAGGCCTGTGATTCTTTAAGTGAGGTATTTCTGTGGCCTTTCCAGTTGTTGCAGATGTCTTGAGAGGTACATACCAAATGGGGTGTTGTATTTTATAATGGGTCTAATGAGGGATGAGTACATTGGGACAATGACCTCATTGTTTCTGGATGAAAAGTCCTTAGTGATGAGGTGTGCCACATAGAAGGATTTCCAGACTGTTGTGGTGATGTGGTTATCGAAGGTGAGACCACTGTCCAGCTGTGCCCCTAAGTCTCTTATCACACTTTCGGTGTTTAGTGTACTGCCACCTATGTGGTAATTCACAGGTACATGTTTTTTCCCAAAGGGGATAACTATACATTTCTTGGCATTGAGCTTGAGCCCATGGCTCTGGCACCAAGCATCTGTTTCTGTAAGGCCCTTTTGTAGAGTATCCACATCATTTGGGGATTCAATAATGGCTCCTAGTTTGCAGTCATCTGTGAACTTTGTTAGCCAGAGTCCCTTAGTGTTGGCCTGTACTTCAGAGAAGTAGATGCCAAACAAGAGCGGTCCCAGGACTGAACCCTGAGGTACTCCACTTGTCACTTGTCTGAAGCTGGATTTGGAGTTGGCTACTTTTACAGTGTGGGTTCTGTCAGTAAGCCAGTTGGCAATCCATTCGGTGACATAGGAAATAATGCCCAGCTTAGTAAGTTTATCTATTTTTCCAGAGTGGGGGATGGTGTCAAAGGTCTTGGCAAGGTCTAGATAGGCTGTGTGGACCACCTTACCCTTGTCCATGGCTCTGGAGACTGATTCAAAGAAGTCAATCAGGTTCAGGAGACAAGATCGGCCCTTCACAAACCCAAACTGGGTGGGGTCCAGTGTTTGAAGGTTGCCAATGTCTTTCTTTATAAGTTCCATGATAATATGCTCCATAGCCTTGCAGATAAGACACGTCAGACTGATGGGACGGTAGTTTCCAGGATCCAAGGTGGATCCCCCCTTGTGGAGTGGGATAATTGCAGCTCTGCGCCACTCAGTGGGCACGAAACCTGAGGTGAGGCTATGATTAAATATGACACTTAGGTGAGGTGCCAGTTCATATAGTAGTTCATGTAGTACACAGCCCAGGATGTCATCTGGTCCCATGGATGCTGTATTCTTAGCTTTGGAGAGTGCGTTTTTTACCTGTTTGTCCGTTATTACTGGAATTTGGCAATCTTTTGGTATTGAGATGGGCAGTTTAGAGGGTGAGAGGGGGGTGAAGGTAGCACTGAATCGATCTGCCAGGATATTGGCAATATCCTTGGGATCAGTATATTTAATGCCATTCTGTTTTAGCTCAGAGCAGATCTGAGCATTGCCATTTAGATTCTTGACATAGTTATAAAATGCCTTGTGGTTGTCTTTGGAATCTTTGGCAATTTTATTTCCGTAACTAGCTTTGGAGAATTTTATGAGGGATCTCAGTTTCTTACTGAGGCTGGTAAGGGAGTTTTTTACATCCTGGGATTTTCCTGTTTTCTGCAACAGTTTCTTCCTTTTGTTGTAAAGTTTGTTTATGGCAGGGGACCAGCAGATTGGCTTCTTTTTTTTTTGGAGGAGAGCATCTTGGTTCTATTTGGGATGGCACAATTCATGCATGAGTGGATGTGCTCATACAGTGCCTTAGTGTAGGATTCAGCAGTCAGACTTTCAGTTCCCGTCTGCATGGGTGTCATGAAGTTTGTCACTTCTGACATGAGTAGCATGAAGTTGGCTCTGGAGAATTTTTTTGGAGGTTTCCTTACTGGGGGGTGGGGGTGGGATGTGGATGTTAGGGATGATTAGCTTATGGTCAGATCTGACTAACGAGAGGGTGACCATAGGTGTGGAGCACCGATTTCCCATGTTGGTAATGACCAGGTCTAGGATATTGGAGCCCCTGGTGGGACTATGGATTAGTTGATCCAGGGCATTGGAATTTATGAATTCCAAGAACCATTGGGCAAAGGTGTTGGTACACAAGTAATTTTCCCAGTTAATGGCAGGGTAGTTAAAATCACCCAGTATTAGGGTGTTTGGTTTTATCTTAATATTTTCCAGTATGTTTAGAAAGTTGTAGTGAGAATCTTGGGGCATGGTGGGGGATCTGTAGCAAGCTACAGTTTGGATTGTAGTCTTACCTTGTGTTAGTTGCACCTGGAGAATTTCAGATGCATTGTGTTAGGCAACTAGCCTGGTGGTGTGAATAATCTTGGTGAATATGGAGACTCCTCCACCTTTAGTGTTTTGGTCCTGGTTTGGTGGCCAAACAGTGTGGTAAGTGTTGTAGCCTGGTATTGCAGGGGTGTTCTTTGGAGCCTTGAACCAGGTCTCAGTTACTGAACAGATATCAATGTTCTCCAGTTTTAGGAGTGCCTCGAGAGAGTGCATTTTGAGGTTTAGACTTCTAGCATTGAGTAGCATTACCTTCAGATTTTACATGCTTGTACCTGTTACAGTGATGGCTTTGTCCTTTGAACTTTGCCTAAAAAAGGCACTATAGGGGTGGCAAGAGCATTAGCCAGTAACCTGAATCCCAGGGGCGACAGGTGCAGAACATTTCTGGCAAAGCTTCGTGGGCTGTCGATCATGTCATCCCAGGCAGAGAGATACTGGATCCCCTTTGAATGACACCAGAAGCTTAGCCAATTGTTGAAGTCAATCATTTTGTCCTTATATTGTGGTATCATTCTGGGCGAAGGCAGGATGCTACTCAGGGCTAGGGTCATACCTGCCTGGGCCACATGATCCGAGAGCTCTTCCATGTCTCTTTTCATGTAGTCCAGGGAGGTACGTCTCAAGTGATTCACTCCAACATGGACAATGACAGAGTCATAAACCACGAAAAGCTCAACAAACCAATAAATGCACAAAAACCGAAAACTGAGCCTCCAAACGTAATTAGTAAATAAAAAAGAACAGATTTATTAAGCGCTTTCGGAAGGGTTAATACCCCTCCTTCTTCAGAATAAAAAGTGAACGAACAAACACAGAATGCAAGCTACAATACTATTTAAACTAATTAGCGTCAGGTGATCACTCTAGTTCATTAATTCAATTAAACTAGTGCTGCACAAGCAACCTAGTAATGAATACTTGCTTCTTTTAAAATAATGTATAATGTTAACAAAAAACTACGCAAAATTAAATATAAAAACATGAAATGCTTGTAAACAAGCATGTGAAGCTAGTGTTTAAAACATATATTTAAAAACACACATGATTCATTGCTAACCATAAATTGTTATAATGGGTAGTATTAATTTATAAACCAAAACTGACTTAAGTACAACCTGTCAGCCAGGGCTCACTTAACTAAACTTAATTACATCCAGTGTCTCAAAGGATGTAATTCTACAAAAAATATATATTTGTTAAATGACAAAATTAACTAACTAAATATTATCACCTTATAACTATCTTTTTAATGCTAATTTCCTTAAAATAGATGATATGGAAATTTGTTCATTCAGACCTGGAGAAAAATGGGCTGCCGTCCTTATTTGCCAATACAGCTCCTCCATTTCAAGTTGAATCTGCCAAGGACCAACAAGTGGGGCATCATCCACCTGTTTCAGTACAAAAAACTGAAACTGGTGGCTTGGATGTTTAATAATGTGGCAAGCTAAAGTTCCTTCTTAGAGATAGCGTAGTTATGTTCATACATACGCTGTTTTAACCTACGCTCGGTCTTACCGATGTAGAAGGCCTGACATGAGTTACAGTTTGCCACATAAACAATTACTCTAGAGTTGCAATTGTATTTACCTTTCACTTTGTATTCAATGTTATTAATTTTAACAGAAGATCCCTCCTTAATGAATTTACATTGTTTACAAAAGCCGCATTTACCCATACTGAAGGCCGATGTTCTCACCTTAGGTTTTCCGGCTTGCAAGAGGGTTTTTAGGTTGACTCCTCTTCTAAATGTAATTGCTGGAGGTGTTTCAAACTTATCATGAAAATCCCTGTCACTTGACAAAATTCTCCAATTTTTGCACAAAATGTCCCTAATAAAAAGATGATCTATGGAAAATGTACACAAAAACCTCATGTTATGTTGGTGATTTAAGCCAATAAGGTTTCCCTTTTGCATGCTGTCAGCCTCAACTTCTTTCATAGATGTTAACTGGAAACCTAAAATAGGATAAAAATACCCTGCACTGCGCTTAGAGACTACTTCCTCCTTTATCTCACTCACTAAATTGTGAGGATACCCTCTGTTCAAAAACATTTCGAGCAGGTTATTACATTCCTCCAAAAAATCAGCCTCATCCGTGACCATCCTAGCCGCTCGTACCATCTGCCCTTTAACTACAGCTCGCTTTTGATGGTACGGATGATAGCAGGAAAAATGTAGGAAGCCATTAGATATGTTGGCTTCCTATAAATTCTACTTGTAAACCTCGAGTTCACTTTGTCTTTATATAACAGAATGTCTAAGAAACTAATATAAGTATTATGAAACTCAAAGGTGAACTCCAAAAAGTGAGTTAATCCAGAGATGGTTGCAATAAAGAGGGGAATGTCCTCTGGAGCTCCTTTCCATAGGAAGAACATGTCGTCCTGGTACCTAGTGTACCAGGCGACGTTTCTCTTAAAATCAGAATTATGAAAAAGTAGTGTGTTCTCCCAATGGGCCATAATGCAATTGGCATAGGCCCCTCCGCAGGGTGAACCCATCGCCACCCCTGACATCTGAATATAAGTGCGTCCTTCAGAACCAAAAAAGTTGGAACCTAGAATCATTTCTAAGAGTGTCTCAACCAGACAGATGGTATTGTCATTAACTTTTCTTACCCACAAGAACTCCCTCATTCACTCAAGTCCCAAATCATGTGGGATCACCGTGTAGAGGTCCTTCACATCTACCGTAAGGAGGACATGTTCTGGGTTAAATAAGATGTCATTGATTTCACTCAGAAAACTCCACGAATCCTTACAAACTTGTTTTTCTTTTGCAATTAGTGGTTTAAGTATGGAGTCTATGTATGAGGCTGAAGCACTCAAAATTGACCCTCTCCCGTCGACGATGGGTCTAAACGGAGGGTCTATCTCTGATTTATGAATTTTTGGGACCCCAAAGAACGCTGGCAATTTAGGTGATGTCATGGTTAAATATCTATGTAGGTCCATATCGATAGTATTTTCCAAAAGTAGGTCATCTAACGTGCTTCTAACCTTAGCATAGGCCACACTAATCTCGTTAGTACTAACCTCCTGGTATGGACCTATCTCCAAATGAGCTAACATTTTGTTGACATATGTACAATGATCCATAAAAATGAGCCCATTCCCCTTATCGGGTTTCATAACCCTAATATTGCATTCCCTCAAGGTCTTAATGAGGTCCCTTTCCTGCGGAGTGATGTTAAGCCTGAGTCCTTTGACATGGTCATTTTTAGCTGCCAAGTGTCTTAAATCTAACTCACAAGCCAGATCAAAAATTTTAAGTTTCTCTTGTAATGGTGGATTAAAGACACTGGCTATTCTAAAATTATTGAGCAGTGTGGGCCTGTCTCCTAACATAATTCTTAGGTTTAACTTACGTATAAATAGTTTGACATCAATAATAGTCTTAACTAGATCAAAATGAGTATCTGGAACGAAAGTTAAACCTTTCGAAAAAAAGTTACATGTGTTTTGATCAATTCTAAAAGTAGTGTAATTGTAAATCCTAAAGTCGCCTTCGGTGCTGTGTACAATTTCCAATGATAGAGGAGGTACTACTACCTCCTCTTCTGATTCCGCTTGTTCGTCGGAACACTCTGGTTTTTGTTGGATCTCAAGTTCCTTTGGTGAGTGTTCTGTCCATGGCGAAAATCCTGAACATTTTGTGCCTCAGGCATGTTGGCATTATATATAAGGTTACCGTTACCTTCCCTGTGATTAGCAAAGTTATTGTCATTTGTTGGGTTTGAGTTACTTGAACCCTGGTTAGCATCAGCATCTTGACAGAGTTCTCCTTGTTCTAAATGCTGAAGTGGATTGGCCTGAAAAAAAGGTGCCTCTTGTGCTACTTGGTGGTTGCCATTATGTGTATCAGTTGTTCCCCTAAACCCAAACTTAGTTTGAGTAACCAAAGGGGGCATAGGGTAGGCTTTGCGGTTAGCATATTGATGCAGATCTCTCTTAATTTTCTTTTCTTTATTAGCTGATAGCTTTTTCATAGTTGCATCAATGCTAGACAAAATGCGTGTGTATTCATATTTATACCTTGGAAAATCAGAGCTGTCCTTGATGTCCATTTCCAATATTTCCAAGTCTTGTTGGTACTGTTCGATTTGCTCTAAATAATGCCCAACTAACACTCGCATAAAATCAAAGCCTTGTTTGTCGAATAAGTCCAAAAGTCTATTATGAAGACTTGAACCATTAATTAATCCTACTGGAAACCTCCATTGCCTTAACCCTTTTGGAACAATCTTTTTATCAAGACACTCCTCAAGGTAAGCCACTTCCAACTGGAGTTTCTTACATTTAAACAGCTTGTAGTCCAATTCACTAATGAGAGCCAAGATGTAAGTATTTACATGTGCACTTTCACTTTGTTGCAAAAGCAAACCTTCGGAAGCACTTCCATTAACAAAAAAATCTTTCTTACTTAAAAAGTTACTGATTGTAGGTAAAGAATGCTGACCATTCTGTGATGTTACCTCAACTGCAGTTATTCCTCTCGTTGGGCCATCAACCTGTCGTTGTCCTGGTGTAATTCCAAAAGTCTGCAAAGGAGTACTGCTTGCTTTCACGTTCCGATCTACTATGGGACTGGCGCCATCAACAACAACAGCTGGCTGTGTAAGAGGCAGTCCAAAACGACTACACTCCCGTTCATCACATTTCTGCCTGACACCATCAGGACCCGTCCTGTCCAATGTGTTGTTTAATTGTTCAAATCGCTGAGTTAGATGGTCTAAACGTCCCATGATAACCTGAATGAGCATAGTGAGGTTACCTTCAGCGTTAGCTTCCCCGACTTCATTGCCAGAGCTAACAAATTCGTTTTCAGTCTGTTCCCCTTGTCCATGACGCTGTGTGAACAGCGGGGGAGAACAATGCTGTGGGGCTCCGTCTTCGTTTGCCATAAAAACAGACTGCAAACCACGAAAAGCTCAACAAACCAATAAATGCACAAAAAACGAAAACTGAGCCTCCAAACGTAATTAGTAAATAAAAAAGAACAGATTTATTAAGCGCTTTTGGAAGGGTTAATACCCCTCCTTCTTCAGAATAAAAAGTGAACGAACAAACACAGAATGCACGCTACAATACTATTTAAACTAATTAGCGTCAGGTGATCACTCTAGTTCATTAATTCAGTTAAACTAGTGCTGCACAAGCAACCTAGTAATGAATACTTGCTTCTTTTAAAATAATGTATTATTTTATGATTACTCATACAAGCCAGTGAAAGCAGAGAGGAAATGAGATATATGGTCATATTAACATAAGAGGCAGGCAACTAGAAAGACACTGGTATTTAACAAGACAACTGTAACTGGGTAGGAGGGTGGGGAAAAATTTCTGCCTGACTCAGAAGAGACAGAGCTGTGGTCTCTTTTGAAGTTTTAATATGCAGTTAAAGCAGAATGCAAGTAAAACACAAGGTAAAGAAAACAAACCACAGTATTCAAAATATAAAAAGGCAATAAAGTAATACAAAATACAACAAATATAAGCAAACTAACCTTTCCTTCACAGCAAATTGTAGAAGAGTCTGGATGAGCCTTTCTGGTAAAGGGGAGGGAGGGGGTTTTGCAGGAGTTGATTGACAAGGAGTGTCAGTCAGGGAGATTGTTGGGTCCATTTAGTTGTCCTCCATTTTCTAACTTTAAAGTGTCACCATTAGGTTTGCTTCCTAAGAAAAAGCAAGGTGAATTTCATTTGATTCATCTTTTGTCATACCCTGGGGGTAAGTCTGTGAATTACTTCATACCCAATGCAGAGGTTAAGGTCACGTATTCATCATTGGATGATGCTGTCCGAATTTTTCAGGAGTTTTGAGGATCCTTGGTTATTTAAAGTAGATATTGAGTCGGTTTTTCATTTGTTGCTGGTGTGGGAGGAGGATTGGCCTTTGTTGGGCATGGTGTTTTGGGAAAAAAATTATTTTGACACTGCTATGCCTATGGGATGTGCAGTGGCATTTTCCATGTTTGAAAAGTTTAGTTCAGCACGCCATTGGATTTGGCAGCAGAGGGTGGAGGATCAGCAAACAGTTCACTATTTAGATGATTTGTTGTTGATGGGTGATGGCCGGGATAAGGCACAGGCAGCTTTGCATGAGCTTGTGGGGATGTGTGATTCCCTCGGAGTTCCTTTGGCTAAGCACAAGTTAGAGAGCCCTGCAAAGGTGTTGGATTTTTTGGGCTTGACAGTAGATGCAGGACAAGGCCTGTTTTGTGTACCGCGGAACAAGTTGATTCGGCTGCAGGAGAAAATCTGTTGGGTGAAGTCCAAATCCAAGGTTTGGGTGCGAGAGGTTATGGAATTGTTGAGTTTGATGAATTTCACTTGTAGGGTTGTGCATCTGGGGCACACGTTTTGCCGGTCTGTAGCATTTCTGTTGAAAGGATGGAGGAGTAAGCACCACAGACTGTGGGTTACTAAGCTAGCACGAGAGGATTTAGAGTTGTGGATACAATTTTTGAACTGTTTAATGGGATTTCATTTTGGCAGTCGGATTAGGTAGAGCAATGGGAGATACAGTTGTTTACTAATGCAGATGGAGGTCTGGGCATGGGAGCTTACTTTGCAGGCCAATGGTTTTCGGCCCCTTGGCTGGAGCATTGGTCAGAAGAGTGGAAACAGGATGTCGCCTTTTTGGAATTGATGCCTATTTGTGCGGCTTCTGTGGTTTGGCAGGATCATTTAAAAGGTAGGAGAGTGTTTTTTTATTCGGACAATGCTGCAGTGGTGAGGGTGTTGCAGGTTAAGATGGCTAAATCTCCTTGTTTGTTACTTGTTCTCCAGAAACTGGTATGCAGAGTTTGATGATTAACTTTTCCTACACAGCATTGCATGTGCCTGGGGTTAAGAATGAGATAGCTGATATCTTGTCTCATTTTCAGTTTTGCAGATTTCAACAGGTGGCCCCAACAGCGGCATTGCATCCGGAAATCGTTCTGGAGGATATTTGGCAGGTTGGTGCAGCAGTCATAGGCATTGTCTACAAGAATAGCTTATGGTAGGGCTTTATTTCATTTTGACCAGTTCTTGTGGCAGTTACCAGATGAGGAGTGTCAGTGGTCAGAGGTTTTGTTGTTGCATTACTTGCCATGTTGAGGGAATAGGGGGGGACGTTAGCACAGTGAGGGCAGTGTTGGCAGCCATTGTTGCTTTTACTCATTTGGCCAGATTGCAGGATTGGACTAGGTCCTGGGTGGTGAGTCGAGTATTAAAGGGTTGGAGCAGAGTTGAAGGTGGGGTTGTAGATAGGAGATGGCCAGTAATGAAGGAGATCTTAAGCAGGTTGGTACAGGGTTATTTAAGGTGTGTGGATCCTTGGAGGAGTATGTGGTGTGGAGCACGGTCTGTGTGTGGATGTATTGTGGGGCATTTAGAGTGTCTGAGTTATTGGGTTCGTTACTAAGGGAGGATGTGTTGATGTCACCTAGGGCAGTGCACATTCAGCTGCGGTCTTCAAAAATGGATCAGGAGGTGCATGGGGCCCTGATGGTATTGGAAGCGACTGAGGTAAGTTGGAGATGTCCTGTGGTGTGGGGAAAGAGATTGTGTGTGGTCTAGAGGGGTAGAGTGCAAGGTTTGATTTTTACTTCATTAGGAGGTAAAGACTTGACGGGTGAGCAACTGAATTTGATTATGAGGAAGGCTCTTTGTAGTGTTGGTTTAGAAAGGGATACGTTTTCTTCTCATTCTTTTAGGATGGGTAGGGCATCAGACTTAGCGAAGGAAGGAAGTTCTATAGAAGTTATCAAGAGGGTGGGAAGGTGGTATTCCAATGCCTTTTTGTCTTATATTAAGTAGCTTTGTGGTAGGAATTGTTTACAAGTTTTATTTTTTTTTAGGTAGCAGAAGTATCATCATCTTGGGGCATTCTTTCATCTTTTGGGCAGCTAGGCATGCAGCAATTAGATGCAATGGAATTAATTTGGGGCTGGAACGTTTTGGATGGACAGTCATCTGGCATGGTGTTAGAGGGTTGATGTGGACCAGGATATTGCAGGTATTTATTGGGTTACAAAATCAATGGGGGTTGCCAAAGTTGTTGATTCATTTAGGGGCAAATGATTTAGGTTGTTGTTGTTGTTGTAGTTGTTGTGACTTTCGGCTTTTTCCGGTTAGGGGTCACCACAGCGGAACTCCGGTCCGCTAATGATTGGCAGTAGATTTTTATGTGCCGAGTTGCCGGCCCTGATGCACAACCTTCAACAAAAGTACACCCATTCACGCATGTCTCCACACAGAATATGCTCTAGCTGAGAATCGAACAGGACAACATCTTACTGTGAGGCGACAATGCTACCACAGCACCACCACCGCAGTATGGGCAAATGATTTAGGTAAGGTTCCGAAAAGGCAGTTGGTACATATTATTTGTGAGGCTGTATTAGCACTGAGGAGGATGTATCCATCTTTGGTTTTGATATGCTCCGAGATTATTCCCCAGTTGGTGTGGAGAGAGGCAAGGAATTTTGTGGCAGTGGAGAGGGCTAGGAGATATGTTAATTTTATGTTGGTGAAATGCTTGAAGGACATTGGGGTGCACATGCTACGGCATGTGGAGTTTGACAGCAGGGACCCTGTATGGTATAGGTCGGATGGAGTTCATCTCAATGAATTTGGGCTTGATTTATTTAATCTTAACCTGGGCATGAAGGTGGAGGATCTATTGAAAAGTGGTATGGTCTGAGGGGGAACAGCCCTTTGGGCTGGTGGGCAGAGAAGAGGGTCAGGCTTGACCCTCTTCTGTCCCCCTCAGTAGGATATTTGGAATTGATGGTGGATGACTTGGAATGGAATTATGGAACTGATGACATTAAGGTGAGTGGGGGCGCTCCCTTCATGATTACTTTGATAAGTGAGCAAGTGGGGGACACTGCTTATCCAAGGGTGAGCAGGTGCACTGCCCTTATGTTTACTATTGTATTTGTTGCAATATTGAATTTGTGTGGCTCAATAAAATTTTGATGTTTGCTATTCATTTTCATTACAATAAAGGTCATCAAATGTCTTTGGTTGTCTGTGTTGATTTATTAGGACCGTGACAAGTGATGTTTGGAACAAACGAATTTGTCATGGGACAACCTTGGTATGAATAGAGTGGGAGGGGGCTGGAAGTAGGAAGATAGGTATGTTAGGTAGTGATGGTAGGGAGGAGGTAGGAAAGAGTTAATTAAGTTGGGAGCTGCGAGAGGACATGAGGTAAGGTGTAGGCGTGGGTCCTAGGGATTTGTAGGGGAAACTGGTATGAGTAAGCACATTTTGGTGTGATCTTGTTGCCTGCCCGGCCCACCCATTTGGTGTGGCTTGAGGGGCGGAGAAGAGGGTCTGGCTTGACCCTCTTCTGTCCCCCTCTGTAGGATATTTGGAATTGATGGTGGATGACTTGGAATGAAATTATGGAACTGATGATATTAAGGTGAGCGGGGTCGCTGCCTTCATTATTACTTTGATAAGTGAGCAAGTGGGGGATGCTGCTTATCCAAGGGTGAGCGGGCGCACTGCCCTTATGTTTACTATCCTATTTGTTGCAATGTTGAATTTGTGTGGCTCAATAAAATTTTGATGTTTGTTATTCATTTTCATTACAATAAAGGTCATCATATGTCTTTGGTTGTCTGTGTTGATTTATTTGGACCGTGATAAGAATTACTCATATGTGCACTCAGCTGTACAGATTTTCACAGAATGTCCACATTTTGGCCTCATATTTTTGGTCTGTTTTTTCATAAAATTGTAGTTTTCTGACAAATTAGTGACAAATCCTTAAAGCCTAACCTTAAAAAAATAATGGCAGATATTTGAGTTTCAGACTTCATATCCATCAGAAAATTCATGCTAATTCAAAAGTTGTTATTCTATCAACTTTATAAGTTTGTAAGAACAATACTTAACAATTTTCCCTGTTTCTGGGCCTTTGTCCTTCATTTATTTATGGCTTTGTCCAGATTTCCTGCTCTACAAGGTTGAGAGGTATGGCACACCCTGAACAGACAACAACCAGGTTAACAACAGCAAAAGTGATATTCCTCCTTAAGACTAAATTTACAAGGTATCCTAAAAAACTATAACCCAATAACTTGTCTTCTGTCACTGTATAAACTATATACTGGAATTGATGCAGACAGAGTTATAGAGGGGAATTTAATAAAGCCTACTCTTTTTTTTTTCTATGTAGACATCGCGCTGTGCTGTTAACATGGGTGTAAACATTTTTAGATTCATTAAGCATGCAAATCACCTCATAAGCAGGTGAATCTCATGTAAATGAGGAAGGTAGAGCAATCCAGCAAGCAGACAGGCAGCTCTGCAGACCCCATGATAGTGTCCATAGTGTACACAGAAAATTCTATGAACAGGAATGTAGACAGACACAAGGGGCTGTAAAAATGTAGGTAGGTAGACAGAAATGGCATAGCACACACAGTTATGAGCAAATCTATCCTCTGTGTGTTCCAAAAGTTACAGTAAATATATTAACTTTTTTTAATAATCTTAGCATGTTTGTGAGGCATGCTGCAGTGCACAAAGAAACCTTAAAAAAAGTGGAAAAATCAATCATTGATATCATGAGACATAAATGTATTACAGGACCCTGCACACAGTATCTACAATGGTGCACTAGTGCTGTTGATAACATGGAAGGGCTTGGAAGTGTGTAGTATCCAGGTTGTGAGCACTGATCCCTATGCAAATGAGGTGGAGATACTGAATAGCATAATGGGGTAACTGTGTCCATATATCCCCTCAGTGTAGACAGAGAACTGTGTTGGTGTCCACAGAGGAGGTAGTTGACATCAAGAGATGGTGTATCCAATAACTTGTAAGCTGATTGGAAGTTAGCTGTACCTGTTTGTGCAGCGCACCATCATGCTGAGCTTGGAAGAGTGAGAAGGTGTGTGTACTAATGTCTAAGCTTTGTTTACCTATGGGGCACGTGTTTCCTTGTCTTTGCCTGGCATGCCACTGTGCTAATTGGAGAAGTTTGGGAGTGCATGCACTGACTGCTAAACAGTGTTTACATATAGGGCACTCATTTGCATGGTGTGCCACGGTGCTCAGAGTATCTAAAAGGCCAATGATGTATTGATTAGTGTTGATCCTTGCTTAATTTCAACTAGGGCCATTAAATGATGTTAATGATATATTAGGCAGGTGCACTGCATCATAGGTAGCCAATCACACAGGCAGCACCTACAGCAGAGCACTATAAAGTATGCATACACCCTACAATCTGATTTTCCCCCATACTCTGCATCATTGGAGTACAGACTTGGGAATTTTAACTGAAAGAATGCTAGGGGCTGCTGCAGGTCTGCTACATATGTATGTGCCAGATGCTGAAGTCAATGCTGCTGTTGCTGACAATAGGCCAGAGAAGGAGGAGAGTGTTCAGGCCCAGGGTTACCTTCCAGGAGCTCCAGGAGCTGGAGAGTGTAGAGCACTATAGGGTGGGCAGGGACATACTACAAGAACTCACTGAGCTCTGCCACCCTCAACTCAGACCCAGAGCCAACAGAGGGAAAACCATCCCAGTGGAAACAAAAGTATGTGTAGCCCTTAGGATAATAGCCACAGGTAGCTTCCAAAGACTAACTGGGGACATGATGGGGGTTTCACAGGCATCACTATCCAGGGTACTCCACCAGTTACTGGATGCCATGCTACCACATGCCAGTGAGCACATATATTTTCCCCTCACCCCTGAGGTAAGGGCCAGCAATATGAACACTTCTACCATGTAGCACACTACCCTGAGGTACTGGGTGCCATAGATTGCACTCATGTACACATCAAGGCACCACCTGGTGAGGAGGGTAGAATATACGTCAACTGCAAGGCGTACCCTCCATCAACTGCCAGGTCATGTGCAATGCCCAGGGCATTATCATGAATGTGTGTGCCGGCAGCCCTGGCAGCTATCATGTCTCTCATATCTGGCATGCATCACAGCTATACTAGATGTTTGCTAGTGGGATGCTGGCTATGCACTGGAACTGTGAAAGATGACACCCATCAGAAATGCACACACCCCCAGAGAAGAATGCCATAATGAGGCATATGCACAAACTAGGAACATCATAGAGCATGCATTTGGGTTGCTGAAGTCATGGTTTTGGTGCCTTGATATATCTGGTGGAGCCCTGCAGTAGTGTCCTGCCACATGTGCACATATGTTCACAGTATGTACCATGCCACACAGTATGATCCTGCGGAAGCAGCTGCAGCAGGATCAGCATAAGGAAGGGACACACAGCTCCCCACCAATGCCTAGATCACCACAGCCACACTCATAGGAGATCGCGGAGGAAGAGTCCCCTGATGATGTCCCTGTAAGGCAGACAAAGGAGTACCCAGTACACCCTGGCATTGGCTACAAGACAATGCATAGCACAGTCACTGACAACCTAGGGCCCCAGGGACTGACACCTTACTCCTACTAACATACATATAATAAAATAGCTGATGCCAGGCAACCCACACAACCTGCACCTATCCATGTAATGGCTGTGTACCACTTGCATCACACAGAGTTAGCCCTGAGCTACAGTTCCATCAACTGCTGCATTCTCAAGGTAAGTCAGTAACCTACACACTATTTGCAAGGATTACTATAATAAGGTATTGTTTATATGGATCTGCTGCTGTTATGCAAAAAAATATAGTGGACTATTTGGTCAGTGTTAACATCCACATAGGACAACTGATACCCAGTCCAATAGCATGTGCTCCTTAATTTTCCCTAGGCCTCATGGTTGAAATATTCACAACATCAGGCAATGGAGATTTTAAACAGTGGGCACACATGATATTTGGGCTGCTGTCTACCCAAGCTGATCATGTGTTGTTATTCCTCCTCCCCCAACAAAACAGTGTACCCATATAACAGTTTTAACAGAAAATCAGCTATGGTATATCAGTAGACCAGGCAAGCTCAGGGCTGTAACATAGATAGCATTCACACATGGTATGCCTCTCTTCATGCAAAATAACAATGTACATATGTCTGCTTTGAATGTGTGATGGATGACCCTGTCTGTCTAGCGACCTGTGTGGCTCAGTAGACTAGGTAATCTAGCATGGATGATGGAATTGATGGTTCTAATCTAGAATTACTCACATTTTTTGCATGTGAGGTAGTAGTATGTTGATGTTTTCACAGAATGTCATATCTCCCATCCTCTTAGTGGAAGAAATCTGGGCAAAGCCAGAATGATAGGGGGGACCCAAACATAGGGACAGAGTTTAAATATTGGTCACATAAACCTTGCTGGAAGTAATGGTGTTGCAGTAGTACATATATTCTGATGGATATAAAGTCTGACACACAATTGTTTGTCTGTAGTTAGTAGAATGTATTGATATCAACATTCAATAAAGCACCAGAAATCCACAAATGTGTGAGGAACAGACCAAACATATGAGGCAACACTCTAAACATTCTGTGAAAATCAGGAAAGTTGAGATGTATGCACATTGTCAGTCTGTTGGTAGTGCAATATTACCAACCACAGTCACATATTTCTACAGCAGACCTGGGGTATGCTGTGGACATTTTGAGTGAAGTGCAGTACTGCAGAAACAGGGGCAGATGTTAATGTCTGTAACATACAAAATAGTGGACTAAAATACAGGTAGGTGTGGCCTAGAGTCACATTATAAGTACTGACTGTCCCACTGGGCATGCCCATACACTAAGTAAAAATGAGTGCAATTCTTTTGACCCTTCATTGCAATGACCTATTATGTATAAATGTCTATACATACAGATGTATATGTATACATATCTGTCTGTTAGTATCTTTTTCTCACATGCATAGTATATCTATCGCTATGTAGTGTCATATATATATATATATATATATATATATATATATATATATATATATATATATATTAAAATGATACATAGACTCCCCCCATATATCTACAGAACACATATACATATTACACACACACACACACACACACACACACACACACACACACACACACACACACACACACACACACATATATATATATATACATATATATATATATATATATATATTTCTATATATATATCTATATTTATATCTATATCCCTGTTATATACAGAAATGTGTGTGGATGTCTGCATTGTCCGACATACCCTAATAATGGTGAGTAAACTGCACTATCACACAGCCATAATGTTGCTCAAGGGATCCAATTAAGGGCACAACAGTACATAATCCACTTACCTACAAACCCCTATGCCTGCTGGATGTCACCACAGAGACACACACAGGTGAGCAGGTGGTGTAATGTATAATGGTGTCAATGCACGTATGGACAGGGCACATTGTCCATGCCCACAGTGCCATCTATCTAAATGCAAGCAGCCACATATGGCCAAACTGGTAACTGTACACACATAGCTCGGATAATATCAGTTATCTAGGATACTAGCTGCAGATAACAGTAGGAACCTGTATCACTCTGCAGGCCACAGATTCTGTTCAACACAAGCCTAGTTTGTGTAATGCACAAGTACTGTGCCTGCAATCACATATACAACAGACTGAACTGGTGATGCATGCGATAAGTACTGTGATATATAGTGTATAAACCTAGATAGGTAGGGGTTCTAATCTCACTGCAGTCCACTTGGTGTGTGTGTGTGTGTGTGTGTGTGTGTGTGTGTGTGTGTGTGTGTGTGTGTGTGTGTGTGTGTGTGTGTGCCTGCCTGTGTACCCCTGCAAAACAATGGACATGCCTTCATGGGCTATCCACCTGCAATGGTAATGTAATTTGCTGCTGGCTTCTACATTGCCCTATTCTACAATGCCTGATAATGTCAGCCACTTTAGACTACCAGCTGACAATATAGTAACAAGACTAAAGCCGTGGCATGTACGACAAATGCTGTGATCTATAGTGTGTAATACTAGACAGGTAGGGTTTCTAATCTCACTCCAGGCTTGGTGCACTTGTGCATGTGTGTGTATACCCTAGCAAAACAACTGTCATGCTCTCATGGGCTATCCATCTACAATGGTTATGCACATTTTGGCACATAACTTGTTGCTTGCTTCCACACTGCCCTATTCTACAAAGCCTGATGATGTCAGCCACCTTAAGACTACCAGTTTACAGGGTAATAATAAAACTTAAGCTGTGGTGTGTGCAGTAAGTAGTGTGAGCTATAGTATATAAACAAAGATCAGTGAGGGTTCTAATCTCACTTTTCCCAATATAGTGCATGTGTATATCCATATGGCATACATATGACAACCTTTGTAAAGTAGACATAGTTAGGGTTTTACATCATTTTATTTTTAGCGGGTGATGTGCCCCAAAATGACTGACCACAACAAGGCTTGCTGATATTAACAGCATTATATGTTCAAAACTGACAGTACTAGCAGACATGAGTTGTGCTGTGTGCATCAGGTACTGTGATCTGTAGTGTGTACCAGTACATAGGTAAGTGTTCTAATCTACATACAGCCAACTTGCAGTATGCGTGTACCTTGGTGTGTCCTGTATGCAGTGAGTGGAAGTGGTGCTAGCCTGAATGTGGCCATGTTTGTGTGTGAGGCTGTTAGAGCCGTATACATCATGTTATGGAGCGAATGGACATGTGAACTTAACTAATATATGGCCATACACCCTCACAATCATAGACATCTGTATATCCCTTGGTACAGGACCAGCACATATTGCTCCATTTCAAGAGGGACTCAGGCAGATGCCATGTGTTGAGATGATGACTTCCCAGCCAATCAAACAGATAGTATGTGCTGAGGTGCACTGAGATGCACTGTGTACCATTAGGCAGGGTCTGTTTCAAGGGTGTGTTTATGTCTACTAGACAAATTACTACCACAAGCATGAAGTACTAATGTCACATAGTAGATTAATGTGCTTACAGTGAGTCATCTATCTACTATGCTCCCTACAGATAGGCAGCATATGCACTCCTGCAAGGTTACACCTTTCCCTGTAGCAGACCTTATCACAAATTATAAATGTAGGAGTACATTGACTGCCCCCATTGTCCTTGGTAGACTGTCATACAGATGCAAACCTATAAAGCCATGCACATATAATGCTGTATGTTGCTGAACTCATATGTCTGCTGTGCTTCAATGTCACACTTTGCTGCTTCACTGCCACCATGTGTCTGTAGGTTATCTCCTCAGACTCCTGCAACAGAAACATACACAGGTCTGTGACATCCCTGCCATTGTGTAACAATACCACCAGTAAAACATCTTACAACATAAGGTCAACAAAAGTATGTTGTGTACTCATGACACATGCCAGCATGCAGTATATGTTGGTGATCACTACAAGTAGCATGCAAAACAATACTGTATTACACAAGTACATGTCAAGTAATATATTCACCCTGTGTATAAGACACATAGCTTCATTCCCCTGCATCGATGGGTAGGATGACAGGGATGTGACACAGGTATCATCACTTGCACAGGGTGATGTGCATGGTGCTGGAGGCCTAGGCAGGCCCAAATGTTTGACAGCAGGTGTGTGAGTCAGAAAGTTGAGAGGGTTAGATGGAGCATGGAGAGGTGCTGTGTGTGTCTGCAGTTGACCTGCATGTGACAGTGGTATGTGACTGTGTTCATGTACACAGTCAAGCTCAGTGCTAGCCCTACACATGTGTATGTTGGACAGCCGTGGACCATACATGATAAAGTTGACAGTTCTCTATCTCCAGCCCTGAACACAGGAACTGGCTCTGCCAGGAGTTGCACTGGCACCACCATGCCCAAGGTCAGACATGGTGCTAGTATGTGACAGTGACTGCTGTCTGCTGGGACCATGTCCCCCACGGGACCACCCGGGACCATGTGCCCATGGCCTGCCATGTCATGGTGTGGACAGCACACTCCCTACTGTAGCGCTGGATGTACTGTCACTACAGGAACGTAACTGTGCATGGCCACGTGGACTATCAGCAGATGTTGTTGCTGACCTACATCCATGGGTCCGACACCCAACTCCAACCACACATTCCAGCACAGACAATAAGTGGTCCAAGACAGGCAGTGTCTGAGCCCACCACCTGTCCATTGCGTCAGTGAACCAATCCAGGGTGTCCCCAATGTGGTGGAGGCAGTCACGGATGTCAGACCGTGCTGCATCCATAACCCTAAGCATACATCATAACCCTAAGCATACATCTGGTGTTCCATTCAGAATGTGCCTGTGCGTCCATGACGGCCCAAAGCATGAGCCAAGTGGCCCAGGATGTGACACCTGCAATAGGTGTTAGATAGACAGCAGTCCTCCTATGAGCTCCCCTGTCAATCCACCTGTGTGGGACCTCACCAATTCTCTGGCTATGGCCAGTGTCTACACTCACTGAAGTCATATTTGCCAGACTGGCCTGTTTAATGCCTCCGCCCTCTGACTGTCCCATATATGAGGCTTGTGGGGACTGGGTATGTTTGGGCATACTGACTGTGTGCAGTGACAATGGGGGCAGAAGAGGGATTTCAACCTCTGGGACAGATTCAGCCCCTGACAACCCCACCTGTGTATCACTGTGGCCACTGTCATCATCAGAGTCCAATAGACCCTGACCCCCCCCCCCAGTCACCACTGGAAACCAAGACAAAATCAGTACATTACTATCTGAACTATTATGCATGGGAAATCCACAAAGAGTCATAATAATGAGGATCCACAACTGCATTACCACTCTCACATACTCTCATCTCTGAATTCATGCACAACAGACCTCCTCGCAACAACATACACATTCAGCTCAAGGCCTTTATAACAAGCATGTCAGGTAAATCATGTGACACCTGGTCAGTACAATGCACCTTTTAGGTATGCAGTATGATGCTATACCTGATAAAACACCACATAAAACCCAGTACACCTATCTTAACAAATGTATACAAATACAAGTCTCAAGGCCCAAGGTATGTACCATCGACCTTTCGGTATGTGCAAGTTATGTCGGATTAATTGCATACACCAGGAGGCTTATTCACGCTGAACTATAACTGCAAAAGTGTTCCTGCTTGTTCAACTACAGTCCTGTGATTACCCATGATAGGACATTTAGATAACTGTTCCAGCCTGGAACATATAAACATTCTATTCTGCTTATACACAACATTACCTGTACATAAGGAATTATCCTGGCATTTTTACCCTTAATAGCATATGTATGTTCCATAATAAAACAGTATCAAGTTTACCAGACACAGGACCATGGCCTTGCACAACTCCTGATGGACATGTAAAAAGGTGAGGGTCAGGTAATTTCAGTACCACTGCATGTTGCAGCACAAGTTAATACCTGCATATATCTCACATGTACAGTAGCTACTGTGTTACTTAATGTATTGGTGACATTCTGAGTATGAGTGTACAACTGAGCTAACTCCCCCTCCACAGTACATAGACCTGATACCCATGTAAAGGTATGTACAGCCTGACAAAATGACTGGTACAGTATTACAGGGGTGGTCACAGTAAGCTTACTTGCACGCTCCTCTGCTGTGGACACTGTGGCACCCACCTTCATGACGTATGGTGTGATGGATGCCTGGGAACTGCCGTGTGTCCCTATGTTCATCAGAAATCCCAAAGTGGCTGTGAGTGGTTGTTCCATTGCAGGCTCTCTGCCAGTGATGGCATGATCCCTGGCTACATCAGCTGCCCTTCGTTGTACAGCATTCACCATGTCTGTAGTGTGGTGTCAAACCTGCTCATATGTCCTGCCCTGGTAGCCAGTCTCATTCACATCCTGGACAAGGTCTTCCCACAATGCAGCTTGCGGTTCCCAGTTATACCTCTCCCTGAGTAGGAGGATGTGCTGATGCTGCCATAGTCCTTGAAGTATTATTTCATTCTCTGCATCTGAGAAGGGGGCATGTCATCTCCGACAAATTAATCCTGAAATACATCAAAAGGGAAGCATGTTACAGGATCAAATAAATGGATATTCACTATGTACAGATAGAGCAAGAACAAATGGCTTTCACTATCCACTGCTTGCTCATACATGTCATACCCCACAGTGTGACAACTGCATGTGTGGATACAACAGAGATAGTATAATTACTGAGGTAGTTTCCTGTGTGCCATGAGAGATTCTGCTGTATGATCATACACCCACCACTCTGTCATAAGACCAATGCCAGACAAATAGTAATGTGCTATTATGACCACTATATTGGGACAGTCCAACAACACCAGTGTGCCACAATGACAAAAGACAATAAGACCCTGATATATTGTACGTCTCCTGTATGTGTAAGACAGTAGAGTATCAATAACATGTCATTACCACAGGTCTAAGACAGGCTTACTGCTATACTCCCTATTCCCCATACCTCTATCTTCTCATCTGCATCCTGTTATACACAAAACAACAGTTGCATACCTGATGGAGTGCAGTATTCCTCTGTTGAAATGTGCTATTAGTACTGTTTTGCAAAGGTGTGCTCTGTGTGAGGAAAGACTCATACAGAATGTTTGCCCATAGCCAGCTGCTTGCATTTTAACATGCTTCTCATTAGCAGGTAATTGCATCTAAACCAATCTGTGACTCTGATATGTTAATTGCAGCCAAAACAGCTGAGTTGCACTATCATTAGCCAATGACATACAACCACTGTGCAATATATTTATTTATTTACATTTGTTTACCAGAAAAGTCCAACTGGGCCAGAAGCCCATTTTCAGTGGAGGCCCAGGGAAAAAGCTCTACAGAAATATAAGCAAAATAAAATAATTAGATAGTACAAGTATATAAGGCCTTCATGTAGAACAGGGCCCATTTCTTAGCTGTTGAGAGGGACATTACTGGGGTGAGGAGATTACATTGTCGCAGAGGGTAGCTTTGTGTACCACAGGCTGCAGCTGCTGCTGCAGGTAATAGACATAGGCAGTGAGTGTGAGCACTTTAGAGGAAAACAAGCTGTAGGTGTATCAGTTTCAGCTTGTCAGCCTTGTTGTAGGACAGAGCCAGGGTGAGAGTACCCTTTGCATTCCAATTATGGCATGTGTTTAAGGTATGTATGGTAGCCAACTGTGTCAATAACAGAGTACTAGGTGACATATAGTAATGCTATATGGATATGTGATGTGTGCCCCTACCTGCAGGCCTGTGATTTCCAGCAGTGAAAAGCAGTTATTTACTTTGCAATGCTTTGCGTGGATAATGAGCGCATGAGTCATTCATTAATTGCTGTCTTCACAATAATGTAATTGAAATGCAACACAACACTGGATTTGAACCTGGGACTGTGTGTGGAAAAATGTACTGTATGCAAGACATGCAACAGACTGAACTACTGAGTGCTACACTGGGTATATTTGCAAGTTATATGTGTACACATACAGGCTGTAACATACATTTACTACATCCATCAGTATGAGAATGGATTTATATGGATGTATTTCTGCACGAGTCCCAGTTGAATATGTATTTTGTCATGAATGCCTTAGCAGGTGACTTTCTACATGGCTGCTGGTAAAAGAGCACATTTACCTGCTATCACAGGCCTCAGTTACACCCATTATCATGCCTTTGGCTGTGTAGTGGTGTACTATTGCACCAGAATCCAACGTACACTCCCATTTATTCCATTACTTTTTATTCCAGTTTGCACAGTATGGTGCGGCATGGAACGCAGCTCCACTGAAACATGCCTAATGACTGTCATTGGCAATTACTGTACTTTGTTTAGACCACCTGTTTTAAGTAAGAGTTGCATGGTGTGGCGGGTTAATACAGTGTGATTCAAGTGTGATGGGTTTAAAACATGCCAGAGGTGTTTATTCTGTACATGTGTTTTACAATGTTAGAAACACATTTAGTCATTAGAGCTCTATTTAGCTAAGCTTAGCAAAGTTGCACAAAGTACAAGTGGGGGATGTAAGTTGGGCAGGTAAGGATGGATTTGCAAACAGACAAGACAGCAGACATGTGTGGTGTGTGATACATAAAGAAGATGAACACCTTGGATAGGGAGGGTGTTGTGGAATCCGAGTCCTATATGCCTCCAGACAGTAGCAGTGTGACTCATGTCCCCACCCCTGGTACTGTTGACACTGCTCAATCACTGCCCTAAAGGTGGCTGTTCTGGAGGCTGGACACCAGGATGAGGCTGCCCACCAGGGTGGGCAGCATGCCCTCAATCCAGCGAAGGCAGCAGTCAGAGCCATGGTAGACAATTCTGCACACCAAGACCAGCACATGGGTGAAAATACCCCCTCCACCACCGCTTTCAGAGGGGGGGGTGGGCCCCGTCCCCTGTGGTGGTACTACCTGATGCCACAAGTAGTGCATGGACAGCAGGGGGTCACCACCAGTCTGGGTCCCAGACATGCTGGGACCCAGTGCAAAGGCTGGTTGAGGCAAAGTAGGGGGATCAGCTGGAACCGGCCTACCTTAACGTGCTGTGGTAAATGAAGTATAGCAATAAGATATGTTTGTAATTGCCAGACCAATGTTAGTATTAACAGAAATGAACACCATATTTATTCATCCAGATACATATTAATGTATATCATGTGCAACACAACATTAAGTAACATAACAGTCAGTATGGTAACAGCATGCCATTAAAAAGTAAACCATAGGGCCAACAAAACAGTTAGTTTAACAAATATGTTAATATTGCATCATAATAAAACATAACAATAATCAACCACATTTTCCAATATATAGTTAGTTTAACAAAATATGTTATTATTAAATCATAATAAAACATGGCAATAATGAAACACATTTTTCCAAAATATAGTTAGTTTAACAAAATATGTTAATATTACACCATAATAAATAACAGCAATAAATAAATGAAGATAAGGGGTGGGGGGAGAGTGAGAGAGAAGCATTCCATTAAGGACATTGGAGATTATATCCCTGAAAACACTGAAATATATACTGTACACATGTGTAGTTTCAGGTTTGAGTACAGTGACAACAATTCTCCTATAACTGATGCAGTGTGTGCATACCTTTCAAGCTGTTAGCATTGGTCAGTATGGGCCAAGCAATAACAAATGCAGATACACAACTGCACAAAACACTTTCACATAATGTAGAGTTATATAACTGCCAAGGTGTTCTCTAAATGAATTTGGTAATATATTGCATTCCAGGTAATAATTTATCTGCTAATCATGTGACAGACGGGTTAGGCAGTTTTAATTATATTACAAGAAATCATGACACTTGAGGGGCATGTTTGTGTACAATAAGTAAACTAGACAGCCATCATGCATTAGTTTGCAGGCATGGGTGTAGAACCCAATAGTTGTGACTGCAGGGGACATCTGCAAATAATGTATTAATTGACTGCAGCAATTTAGTACAGATATGCAAGGGACACAGCCATACTGGGATTACACAGCTTTATTTATGACTCAACAATGCTGATGAACACATTCTTGGTATTGATATTAACATTCTGTGAAATCTAAATACAGTATTTGCTCATAATATTTGCCAACTCACCCATATATTTATTGTGTTCCTGGTGAGAGAAAAAATGTGAGCATTATGTGACTGATACTGAAAATTTAGTGCTACATACCACTGGATTTGAACCCAGGACTGTATGCGGCAAAATGTACTGCATATAAAGCATTGAACAGACTGAGCTACTTAGTCACTGCTAACTATTGAGTGACTACTTGCCTGGAGATCACCTAGAACTATGGTATGAATTGTGCAATACAAGTTACAGGACATTCCTCTAGCTTCTAGTATTATTACAGTGTTATAGTAAACTGCAGTGACAGTAGAACATACACACATGGAATACAACCATACTGCATATATGAAAAAAGCTGTAGTTTATAATCAACAATGTTAGTGAACACATTTTATTGTTATTGGTTTGAAATATCTGTGATTTCCACACAAAATACCTGTCCATGGACTTGGCTACCTTACCTATATACCTTTATTACCTGATGTCTGAGGAAGGAAAGCATTATGTGACTGATACTGGCCTGGAGACAGCCTTGGGCAGTGCTATGAGTTAAGCAATACAGTTTGAATACCATTAGATTTGCTGACTACAGCTATTACAGTGTTACAGCAGCAACCTTATCATAGACAATCAGTGCATACAGCTCTACTGCAATGGTTTTAACAACACAGTCCTGCTGAACCACATTTTGCTTAGCGTAATTGGTATTGCTAATGCATTCATTTCTTATTGTTAATTTATGCAGTACAGCTCTACAGTTCTAATTGCCCATTTATTGCACTACAGTTCTACTTGCCCATTTATTGCACTACAGTGTTTCTTGTGTATACTTTATTGCAATAAATGCTTTACTCTTTCTTGCTTATTGGACTACAGTTGGCATACTAAATTTGTACGTACCACGCTCACGGCACAACCTGGCCAAGCGGCTGGCATGGGACTCGAAATTGTGAGCCCTCTCAGCTGCAGCTGTTGGAAATAAAGTATGCCATTATGCATACCAGCTATGCAGACATTCAGTTTGCATTTTGGTTAGACAGAGAAAGACATACTTGTGGAGCATTCCTAGCTCGAGTTTCCTGGACCTTTGTGTCCAGGGTTCCCCTCTTCCTCCTATTCAGGTTGTCAAAATGGTGGCAACACTGCTCACCTATGCAGAGCATACCTGCAACACTGGTGAGTTCCCTGGCCAAACATTCCTAGGCCTCCACCTTGCACTCTGAGCCCTAGAATCCACCCTGCCTCAACTGGAGCTCATGGTTTTTAATAAGGAGTCCGACCATGACCCTGGACTCCTGAATGCCCCACCTCTGTGCCTGAAAGCACACACCTTACCCAACACCACCCGCTGTACCAAAAGTTGCTTGAACTCCAATGACTTTTGCAGACTTCCCCCCTATTGGGCTTAATATAGGCTTTTTTTCCCACCTTACACGTCATTCAGAAAGTGCTGCATTGCTTAGCAGCACGCAAACCAGCTAAATAAAGCCAAGCAGTGTCAAAACTTGCAGAATCATGGTTTTAGTGAGGCTTATCACCTTGCAAACATTGGTAGCCGTCAGCATGTTTATGCACTGCTTAGCATATATGAGCAGTGCTTAGCAGTGTGCAGCAGTTCCACAATTCACAATCCTGTAATGAAATTAAATAAAAATAGTACATTCATTTCCAGATATAGTTTGCCTGTTATGGACTCGAACCCAGATAAGACCATAACTCTACCCATGTAGTTAGTTGGATGTGATAAAAACTAGTATACCTTCACATATACTACTAGACTACCTGTTAGCATTGCTCTGCACCATGCCACGCCTTGCAAACATGCTTAAACATACCTGTAAAAAAAAATTAATTACATCCGGTTTCTATTTTCAGATGTCTGGCAGGTGTCTGCCATGTATGTATGAGCTTTGTTCAGCTCTGCTGCACTCCATGCCATGCAAACATAAATGAAAAAAAAATTAATTATGATAATTAATTACATCCGGTTTCAATTTTTAGATGTCTGCCAGGTGTCAGCTGCCTGTATGAGAGCACAGCTTGTCATTGCTGCACTCCATACTGCACAAACATGAAGCAAAAAAAATATTAAAAAAACATAACACAACATAAAAATTACTTATTAGACAGTTGACACACTTCACAGCATAATAACAGTGGTGGGGAACATTACAGGGAGTCTCAACTCATCTGCACCCACTGGTAGCCGCCACACCTCTCCCTATACTGATTCAATATCCATGTTCCTTGTCTCTCCCTCTGCAGTGCACCATCATTAATATGCATGGCATATTGCCAAAGGAGAACAGTGGCCATATACATGGATACACTCCATGTAGGCTCTACACTGTGGCTAAACAGATTTTATTAAATCCTGGGGATAGTCATTTAGATAAAAACTCAATCATGGCACTAGAACAAAAGGGCAACAAAAAAAGTAATATAGAACAAAGGATCACTTATTGTTAAATTGAGTCATAATGGAGAATTGTTAAAAGGGTAAGAATTTAAGTATGGCACAGATACATTACAAAAAAACATTTGACAGCATCCAACATTCATGGATAAAGGGATGCTTACAGATGTATAGGATATACCCCACATTCATCACTTACATCACAGTGACACACAATAGTGGATAACTACTCTGTAGCTAAGCCATGATAAAGCACAAATTATTATCTCAGGGATAAAAATTTAAAGGGAAATATTCCAGTGTGATTAGATTAGATTAGATTAGATTAGATTAGATTAGATTAGATTAGTACTAGGCTAACTACTCTTTTGGGCCATTTGAAGCCTAGCCAGTTTATCCCATGTGAGAATCAACCCCTGCACCTAGTGTCTTTAAGGTAAGCACCTTAACCATTATGTCATCCTCCCACCCTTTTTGTCACCATTGCTCTTTTGTCTTGCCCTTAACCATTAAACTGCCTACTTAACAGATTAGGTCATGGTTATAATCTGGCTCTCAGAAAACAACAAAATATAAACATGTATCATCTTCTTTTTGTGGATGATTTAAAACTGTATAGTTCATGAGATGTGGAGCTGAAAGCACAACTGCAAGTGATCAAAACTATCTTAGATGATATAAGAATGTCATTTGGTCTTGATAAATGTGCAAAAGTAACTTAAAGCAGGAAAGTTTCAGCACAAAGAAAATATCAGTCTGAGACATGAATGTGATATAAAGGAACTTGAACAGGATGGAGTATTTAAATATTTGGGAAGTGATGAATGATTGAAAATAAAACATAAACAAATGCAAGCAAAACACAGTAAGGAATATTTTAGAAGACTAAAATTAAGACTGAAAACAGCCCTGACATCTAGGAACAAAATCCAAGCTATAAACCAATTTGCTGTTCTTGTTCTAACCTATAGTTTTGGGGTGGTTGATTGGCCCCAAAAGGTACTGAATCAGTTGGACATGAAAACAAAAAAAATGCTTCATGCTTATTAAATGATATATAAACATTAGTGTATACCAAGATTATATTCCTCACTCTGAAGGAGGTATGAGTATCTTTGAAATTGATTATACGAACAGTAAACTCTCAGTTAACTAGCACCCATGCAGATTGGTAGATGCCGGATAAGTGTAGTTTCTGGTTGCTTAAGAGTCACTATTAAAATAGACCTGAAAAATATTGTAGCCTATACCATACCATGCCATACTATACCATACCATAAACACTGTATTGATTTGATTTTAATTTTGAAATACAGTAATTAAAAACCTGGCAAGAATAATAAAATATTTTAAGCTTATATTTCTGCTAGAAAGCATGGCACACGTACCGGTTTTTAGTGGCATGCTGAGTGGATTGGAATTGAATGAAGTGAATAGAGAGAGAGAATGAATGCATGTATGAAACCAGAAGTGACTGTGTGTGAGAGATTGGAGAGATGCATGAAAGTTGACGAGAGTGTATGTGAGAGATCAGAGAGAGAAAGAGTGAGTGAATGCATGTATGAAACCAGAAGTGACTGTGTGTGAGAAATTGGAGAGATGCATGAAAGGTGACGAGAGTGTATGTGAGAGATCAGAGAGAGAAAGAGTGAGTGAATGCATGTATGAAAGCAGAAGCGGAAGTATGTGAGATTGGAGAGATTTATGAAAGCTGAAGACAATGTGTTTGAGAAATTGGTGGCAGACCAGAGAGAGAAAGAGTGATTGAATGTATATACGAAAGCTGAAGAGACTGTGTAGTTGTGAGAGATAGGAGAGAGAATGTGCATTCTGATGCAAACTGACTGAGTATGGAGCGAGTGTTGACATGTTAGCAATTTGACTTGTTTGGTTTGACTTGTTCTGAGGTTGGGGAGAGAGGGGATTTATTTGTATCTTTCTTTTTAAAATTCTAAAACTCCAAAAATTTAAGGTAAGGTATGATTCTGCAGGGGGAAAACAAAGTGCAACACATGAAAAACTGAATTGTTCATACTGTACTATATTTCTTCAATTTTTTTTTCTGGTTGATTGAGAGTCCTGGTTGCTTGAGTTCAGGTTAACTGAGAGTTTTCTGTATAGATCTGCAGTCATAGGACTAAATACATATGTGCTGACCTCATTAAATCCAAACATAGTGAAAGTTATGAAACCAAAGAGAACAAGTCTTAGATGACTTCCCTGCTTAGTTTAGCAGAAGCATATAACAAAAAAATCAGTATATGATTGTGCAGCCCAAAGAATACTGAAAAACACTCCAAAATTGTCTCACATATTGTCGAACAGCTTTCCCCATTCATGGTGTAAAGTTGTTTAACAAAATCTTTTGATAATGTTATCTATTATGCTTAAATCAGAGACAAATAGAACATCTAGTTTAGATTTTAATATATAAAGTGTACTGCTTAAAATAAATGATTGAGTGTTTTCATCCTTAAAGTATATGAATTCATCAGAACCATTCAAAAAACAATTAAATATAATTTAAATACAATAGACATAGGGCACATGATAAAATCCAGTTAAATTAATTAAACACCACTAAATGCAAAAACTTCTTAACATTAAAAAACACTATTAATTAATAGTGCATATAATACATATGTTAATATACATGAGATAGATGAAAATATTTTAAAAGATAGAAAAAATTATAATAATGATCCCTATTCATCCAAAGCAATACATTGCTAATTAAACTATACAATGCATTTCAGTATGTTATTTATTATAGTGCATAATATGTTGCTATTTTTAAAGACAAGTCTAATGGGTGTTTTGGTTGGAAAATATTCAGACATTTGTGCAGTCACAGAAACCTGGTTCAAAGCTGCGGAGATCACCCCAGCCATACCTGGTTACTCATCCTTTCATACATACAGACCATAAACTGAGGGCAGCAAAGCCAAAGGAGGTGGTGCTTCAATATATATTAAAGCTATACACATCTCCAGACTGGTCAAACAGTATGTCATACAGGAGACACTCCAGTTGCAGTTAACAGTTGACAAGACCCCTATTCAAATCATAGTTAGCTACAGGCCTCCAACATTGACTCAGACCACCCATGCTGCCTATCTGGACTTCCTCAAATCTATTAAGATTCAACCCTATACCCTGATCCTGATTTTAACTACCCAACCATTGATTGGAAAAACTACTCATGCCAGAGCACAAATGCTCAAAGATTCCATGACTTCGTCAATGCCAATGCCTTGGACCAGCTGGTTGACACCCCCACAAGAGGAGACTACATCTTGGACTTAGTACTACCCAACACAGGAAACCACTACAGCATCCCCGCAGTGTCATCATCCCTGGTAAGATCAGACCACAAAGCAGTCACCTTTGAAGTCACCATCTCCCCTGAAGCCCCCTTCAGCTAGGGTTAAACAAAAGAACTTCTCCAAAGCTGATTGCAACCTCCTGAGGGAAGGTCTAAACAGCTCTACAGCCCTCCTCTCCAACGGTAAGAACTGGCACTAATGTCCAAACCTATACCAAAGTACTTTACGACCACTTATATAAATGGATGGATTCAACAATACCTGACAGGACAAAGTCCTCCTCCTCAAGGAAGAGTAAACCTGTCTGGTGGACATCAGCTATAAATAAACTCTACAACAAAAGGAAAAAAGGTGCTGTCCAGGACCAAGAAGGAACAGGTGTCAAATTGGAAGTAATCTCTCCTTGGTCTAAACAGGCAAATAATGGTGTTGGTGAAGTCCTCCAAAGCTAACTTCAAGTTCAAATTGGCCACATCTACTAAAGACAATTATAAGGCCATCTTCACATACGTCCACAGTCTAAGGGGAAACACCCAAATTTGCTCAGAACTGATGGTCAAGGATACCACGTACACAAATGTCGTGGATATAGGCAACCTGCCCACTGACATTTTCAGTGAAAATTTCACCCCACTGTCCTCCCATCAGTAATCCAGGACATCCTCAGCACCTGCCCACCATCCCTTAGCTCTAGAGAACATGTCATTACCACCCACTCAAAGGCTAAAACCACAGCTTCCATGAGACATCATAACATCCCAGGCTGCATCCTGCATAAACTCAGGCAGGAACTCACAGGACCATTAGGCACCCTATTCGACCTAAGCTTGAGTACTAGTTTAACTGAGTACCAGTTTAATCCCAGAGCAGTGGAGGATGGCCACTGTCATCCGTCTGCACAAAGTTGGAGCATCCACCAATCCAGGCAATTATAGACCCATCAGCCTAACTAGCCTGATTTTCAAGGCCATGGAATGCATTATCATGGACCACATCAGCAAGGACATCTGCTACCTCCAAATGCATGATCTCACACAGTTTGGTTTTGTCAAGAGGAGATCATAAAAAAAACACAGAAAAAATGGATAAATGGTGCAATAATAAACCAATAGACAAAGAAGCACCACCATGAACCAAGTTGGATACCCTCGCTCCGTTTAATGGACGAATAACACACATAAATGCAAAGCACATATAAGTAACGTTGAATGTTTAAAGGAATGTGTTATTTATGTTTGAACACAAGTGTATTTATGGAATTTTGTGTTTTATTTCCACTTTTAGAAGTGAGTGATGTTCATTTGGTTTTAGTTAATGACATCTTTTTTCTCATTGGATTATTGAATGAATGAAGTTGTATATAAAGGGGATGTGTGGGATGTTTTAATCATCTGAAGAAGTTGATGACGAAAACGTTACTTATATGTGCTTTGCGTTTATGTGTGTTATTCGTCCATTAAACGGAGCGAGGGTATCCAACTTGGTTTGTGGTGGTGCTTCTTTGTTTAAGAGGAGATCATACCTATTAAATTTAGTAGACTTCTATGAGTCAGTCACCAAAGCCTTGGATGAGGGGAAGATGGTGCACATAGCCTACCTTGACCTGGCCATTTGACACTATTTTCCACTCGGGCATAATAGATAAACTATCTCAGCTTGGTGTAAATCCAATGTCCAAAAAAGTTCCGTGCTATAGCTAAAGTCCTACCAAACAATATAGTACGAAATCCAAGAAAAAAGAATGGCAGGACACTGCTGGAAATAACTCCTTCTTTTATTAAAAAAACCCTTCATCAGATCTGATGAAGGGTTTTACAAAGCGCTGATCTGTGTTTTAATAAAAGAAGGAGTTATTTCCAGCAGTGTCCTGCCATTCTTTTTTCTTGGACTTGGTGTAAATCCATATGTAACCAGATGGGTAACTAACTGGCTCACTGATAAAACTCACTCTGTCAAAATAGAGAAAGCTACCTCATGTAGTAGACCTGTAATGAGTGGCGTAAACCAGGGATTGGTCTTGGGGCCCCTGCTGTTTGGGATATACTTCTCTGAGGTGCAAGCCAAAACCAGAGGTCTATGGCTGTCCAAGTTTGCAGATGACTGCAAGCTAGGTGCTGTCATCAACTCCCCTAGTGATGTAACCATACTACAAGAAGGTGTCATCTGGACAAATGACTGGTGCCAGAAACACTACCTCAAATTAAATGCCAAAAAATGTATTATCATCCCCTTTGGGGAGAGTGACATCTGTACAAATTATCACATTAATAGCAATGTCTTAAGCATGCAAGTAGTTGTAAGTGACCTGAGCACCCAAGTTGACAGCAATCTAACTTTTGATCAACATGTTGCCTCCATTGTATGGAGAACATTCTACATGGCTCACCTCATTAATAATGATATTTCTTCTAGGAACAAGAAAGTCATAACTTCCCCATATTCCTCCCTTATCAGGCCCATCATCGAGTATAATGCCCCTTTCAGCATGTACCTCACAAAGCACATGCAGCAGCTGGAAAGAACACAGAGGTTCCTGACCAGGAGAATTCAGGGCTTCAAAAATTTGTCCTACATGGATACGCTAAAAGCCCTGTCCCTCAACTCTGTCTCATAAAGACTCCTTAGAGGTGATCTATGTCTGGCATACAGAGCAATCTCTGACCCCACCTTGATGAAATTGCTGCATATCTGCAAGCCAAACTCCACTCACATGACCTGCATGCAAAACCTCAACCTGGTCTGTGACATCAGTAGGACTTGCTGGCAGGACAGATTTGTCTCCCAGAGACTCTCCTATCTGTGGAATAGACTCCCTCTCCACATCAAACAGAGTATTTCATTATCCATCTTTAACAGGAGTCTGGATAACAGGATGGGAAATAGAAAATACACCCATGAGATTCCACCTGTGTCCCTTCTGGACAGGGGCATCAGGTGCTGACTTGTGGGAACATGGGCTAATTTATTGGCTAGGCTTATAAGGGCCACAGGGCCAGTAGCCTAGTAACTTGCTATGATCCTATGATCCTAAGAAAAACTACTTTTTCTAAAGGTTACCTTTAATAAAATAGTTGTCACCCTAAACATGCCAAGAAAAACATATTCAAGGGGTAATTAGTAAGAGCACCCTAATGTGTTCCAATTTTAACCATTTTAAGACTGAGATCAATGTTTTTGACCAGTATGTTTTTGGACAGGGGTTACCCATTTGGACTGTTGAATGGCATTAGTAATGAGGTTTCACAACATTGGGGAACTAAGTTTAAGCCTCTACTAGGAAACGTTATCAACACACCATCATCTTTACTTTATGGAAACAATGTCCATAAGAGTCCCCCAAATTCAACTTTTTCCCATTCTTGAGTAATCACATTTGGTGGTTTTACTAAAAAGATACAAGACATCATATCCAAGAATTGGAATATTTTTAAAATTGATGATGAGATTGACAAGACCCTAGGTAATGCCCTTATATTTGTATACAAAACTGGCAGGAACCTTAAACACCTTTTTGAAAACCCACTTAACCCCAGTATTCTAAGGGCACAAAAAGTTACTAGGAAATGTGGTGCTTGTAGCCAATGCAGTTACATTCTGAAAAAGAAGGAAATTATGATAAGAACCCCCCCCCTCCCGCAAGGATACCTTTGGATGATGGGAATTGTGCTACAATTATATCAAAAGGTTTACATAGCCGTATGCCAATGATGCTCGAGTTACTATATAAGCATAACTGGGAGACAGTTTCGAAAAAGAATTTATGAGTATTTGTATGCCATTTCTAAAGGTAATACAAACAACTCACTATGTAGGCATGTACAAATATATAATAATTTTTCCAAATTTCCTTTTGGTATCCTGGAAATTATACCATTTGATACCTGGGGGGGGGGGGGGGGGGCTCATGGGAAAGAAAAGTTGAACTATGGGAGCTTATTTTGCAACTAAGACTAAATGCATCCAATGATCTTGGTTTAAATTAACAAGTTTCGATTATACCGGTTCTTAAATTTAGAGCTGCTCAGTTGTAAACAAAGTCATATTATGCACTATATTAAATAACATACTGAAGCACATTGTATAGATTAACTAGTAGTGTATTGCTTTGGATGAATAGAGTTCACTATTATTATTTTTTTGTATCTTTTACATGTTTTTCAACTATCTCATGTATATTGGTATATGTATTACATGCAATATTAATTGCTGACAGTGATTTTTAACATTAAGAAGGTTTTTGCATTTAGTGTTTTTCCTTTAAATCATTTAACTATATTTCATCATATAACCTATGCCTATTGTATTTAAATAGTATTTAATTGTTTTTTGAATGGTTTTGATGAAGTGCTATACTTTAAGAATGAAAGTGCTTAGCTGTTTATTTTAAGCAGTACGTTTTAGGTATAAAAACATAAACTGGATCTTTTATTTGTCTCTGATTTAAGAATAATGCATAACCTTATATCAAAAGGTTTTGTTAAACGGCTTTATACTGTAACTGGGGAGAGCTGTTTGACACTATGTGAGCTAAGTTTAGAAGTCTATTTTTGGTGACAAAAATCAGGCAGAAAATGAATGTGCCAACAAATGAAAGAAAAATATAAGGAAAAGAATCAGGTGAGAAGGCACGAAATGTGGAAAAGGCATAAATATAGTTGTAAGTGTTGAATACTCCTGGAACAGCCTCATGTCAATCAGGATCTGACAAAGGAATGGTTAAAGAGAGGTGAATTTAAACCAAAAGATGAAATGTTAATATTATCATCCCAGGACAGTAGACTACATACACGTTGGTTTACAAAGTCCATTGAACATTTAGGAGAAGCAGACAAATGCAGAATCTGTAAAATAGAACTGGAAACAGTTGCACACCTTGTTGCTGGGTGTGATACACTAATGGCAGAGGGCCTGTATACTGAAAGGCTCAGTAATGTGGCAAGACTGTTGCATTTGAGATTGTATAAACATTACAGTATTGAAGTAGCTGAGAAGCATTGGAAACATGAGCCATAACGCATTATAGAGAATGATGACATTTATATCACATGGGATCACTAATTACCAACAGTTCAAAAATAGATGTAAGAAAACCAGATATAGTAGTCCTTGAAAAGAAGACAAAAATAGCATTGACAATTGAAATTGCTACACCAAGTGATTCCAATTACATACAGAAGAGACACAAAGTTATAAAACAACAGGATTTGCAAGCAGAAATGAAGGCAATGTGGAAAGATACACAGACAGTTCCAATATTAATAGGAGCAATGGGTCTCATAAAAAAATGTATTGTCTTATTTAGATAATAGATAGATTTGTACATTGCCATTTGTTAAATATTACTATAAAAGGACCCAACAAACTAGCCAAATGTTTAAATATACTAGGAATGACCCATTTAGCCCCAGTGCTTTATCATTTGTCAGTATCTTATCTCTTTCATTTTTTTATCCATTGACATTTCCAACATTTTGAAATCACCATAAATTGCAAGTTTATCTTCCCATTCTGCACCCCCACCACTTTTTCTTTGCAAATAGCAATGCAAATTAAATAGTAGGAATCATTGTTGACTCCAATTTATTTTTTTATCCTCTATTTTTTTTATTCAAGCATCTCACTTTTTTGCCTTATGTATATGAATAATGGTTGATTGATATCCCGTATCCCAACACTTTACTTTAAAATGCCATACCTCTATGCACACATGTTTTTCCCTGCTTGTATGCCCCATATACTGGTTATTTGCACACTTAGTTCACATTGTCTGTATGACCATTACTGTTCCTTTACTGGTTCATAGATTTATAGGGTCTCATTAAATACACAGCCAAAGGAGACCATTAAGAAGACACATCAGACAATACTACTTAGAAATAAATAGCATCTCCCATTATGTAGACTTTCCCCACATATCTCTGATGAAAATGTACAATTACCCATCCAGTCATACAGATGTTTAAAAGGTTGCTAGGGTAGTACACTGCTTGATAGATAAGGGCAGCTATTTACAGAAATGAAAGATACTTTGTGTTAGGTTTCTGTCATACCATCTGCTCTTGATATTGTGATAGTGTAGGTTTAGGTCTCATGAATGGAAGTTTACTTTACCATGTGTTCCATTTAGGTGAAGGAGTTCAAAGAGTCCTGTGGCATTCATAGCACAAAAATCTAAGGAGAGATCACCCCATGAAGTCTATATGATACTGTAGAGAGAATGATTTTTAGTGTATTTGAGTAGCTAAGGGTTCTGAGATCTGAAACCTTTTGGTTGCATCCTTTAAATAAATGTTTATTCTTTTTACATCTACATCCTGCCAAATCCTTCCTTCATATAAAGACCTACCCAAAATATGTACCGTTCTTCATACAAGTCTAATGACAACATTCTGCCAGGAAGGAAATTGGACATTTGCATGGTATATCCAAACTGAAGCTTAACAAAGGGACTTTTATATAACATGTATAACAGCTGAGTAAGTATGCACTATGAGCTTGCCTGACTTTTATTTTCTGTAATCTTAGCATGGCTATACAGTGTAATCCTGTTTAGATTTACATTCATTATCCATTATTCATAGGAAGGCAGTGAATCAGATAACCACATCGATACACAGGGCAGTATATATCAGCTGCTATTGGTATACAGAGTACTCTATAAAAAATTATTGTTTTCTTAATATAGGTTCATAGGTTCATAGGTTCATACTTCTATCTATCTGCCAAGGGCATTTACAAGCCCCCATAGTTTGTGGCTTCACCACCCCCTTTAGTATGGGGGACTATACCCATTATTTTTGCTGTGCCTGCAGTGAGCAGTGACAACACTGAGGTAAGGGGTGGGTATCTCTCTCCCATCCATAAAAGTTTCTTAGACAGTGATGAACAGGCATATTTTAGCTCACAGCATACACATATTTTCTTTGGGTGATGAATCAGCATTTGGTGGATCCTATATCTCCTCATTCCCTCCAGTTTAAGTCTGTGTCTTGTGGGCTCTGGCGGATGGCTCTGGCCGGATCTAGATTTTTTGTGAATCAATAGATTTTTGGCATGGCCTTGTATGTTAGGCAAGGTCACCTCTATGCAAGCGGTGGCGACTAGATAGAGCGATGCACTTGGAGTCGACTGAATAGAGCTGGAGTTCTTTCAGAAGATTAGAGACCCTTTGAGATTTTTGTGGCCTCTCCAGCTGCTGTGAGTGTCTTGCAAGATGCATTCCGAGATGCGGCATTCCAATCAATCATTTGGTCTGCATGTGATGAGTATAGGAGACTGAGACCTCCCTTGTATGAGATGACCATGATCTAGATGAGAATCCCTTCAAATAGGAAGGATAAGTAGACTGCTGGGTAAGGTCTTTAGAACTACTTGACAACTGCTTATCAACCTGGGTCCCCTACTCCTAACTTGGGTCCTGCTCAGGTGGATTTACTGGCGGTAGCTAGAATTATTTTTATTGTTTTTCGAAGGTGTTGACTAGGGGCATTTTGCTTTTAACTTTGGCATTTATGCATTTGGCACCAGTTAACGAGTCTGAGTTTCTCTGGACCGCTTCTGTAGATGATGTGTTTAAGGGTGTTTAGTGTCATATGTGTCATTTGCAAGTCATTACAGAACTTTGTCGCTTGCAACGCCGGAAAAGTAGCTGCTCCTGTGAAGGCCCAGGACTGAGAAAAGTAGTACACCACACTTGAGGCAGGCTTTGTGCCTGACTGTGGCCAGCAACTCTGACCCTGCTTCCCAGCCCACTCAGCCAGTTTGCAGCCATCTTGTGATGTGTGATTTAGCCGCTGATGAGCAACATTGATTGTGATGAGTGGGTCAATGTATCAAAGGCCTTCGCCCATCAAAGGTGGCTATATGGACTGGGTTTTGTGGGTCAGGCTGGACCTGGTGACTGTTTGAAATGTATCAACCAAGTTTAGAAGCATGATCTGCCTTGAGTTTAGAAACCAAACTGGGAAGCCAAAAAAGTCTACAAATTGAATACAACTTTATTCCTGGATGGATTTATGATCCTCAAATTCCATTATGATCCCTCTCCATGTCTTTAATGATCGGTAATTTCAGCTGTGGGGCCGGTAATTTCAGGGTAGTAGGAGTTTTACGAGATGCTGTAAAAGTTCACCAGAGTGCATGGTGGAGGTAAGACTGATTAAACAGCAGACCTAATTGTGGGTTTAGTCCTCGGATTAAACAGGCTTCTTCCTCGTTGAGTTAATCCCTGTTGGACACAGCAGGACACCATCAGAGCAGTTGGATGGATGTCGTTTTACTTTGGAACAGTGCTTTTTCAGGAGGTTCTTTGGGAGTTGGGAGTGTTTGGGCACTCAACTGGGTTACTTTCCTTTGGGAAGGAATGAATGCACTCTTCATTTGTCATCAAATTGCTTGGCAACTGTTGTAGGATTCTTAATCACATCCATTTTGAATCAGTTCTGAGCATATCTGGGCTTTTGCTCCCAGGTTTCTTTCCTAGCTAAAGAAGGCCTTATGATTGTCTTTTTGAGGTTTTGAAATTATTTGCCTCTTTTCTCTTTGTTTTTTATTTTGCCTGAGAGCAGTCCTTTTAGTGCTGGTAGAGAAGGCATTTGTGGGTGATTTTGCGGCTTGAGTACTGTTTCTAGTAGGCTCCTCCTTTTGTTTTGTTTGTACTTGGGTCTTTTTAAGTGTGAGGTGCGGCTTTCGGTTCTTTTTAAAGGTCTTTTTGATTGGGTGGGGTGGGATGAGTTTCCAGCGAGATTAGTTGGCTGCTGTAAGTGATTTAGAGGGTTGACTTCGGTTGAGACATGTTGCTCGGGGCTTCGGGATGATGAGATCAAGGGTATTAGACCTCTGAAGGGGATGAGTTTCTCGTTGTTGTCTTCTTTTGTCTTTTTGTGGGGTGGAACTTTGGGCTGGGTGTTGTGAAGCAGATTAGAGGTGATGATCTGGGTAATTGTTGTGATGCGTATGATGGTGTGCTGTGATGTTCGTATCCCTGTAGTGTTTCATGAAGGCCATGTTGTGGGATCTGAGTGTTGTTCCATGGCTATGTAACATGCTATGGGGTGCAACTTTTGGCCAGGTATGTTTGGGCCTGGCTGGATGGTCTTGACGATGCATCGTGCGAAGTCTAGGTCTTGAGAGTTGGGTGGTATTGATGAATATGGACCTCTATTGCTTTCTTGGTGTCGGTTTTGGGGCGGGCAGCATGATAAGAGGTAAAACATGATAGTGCTGGCAGAGCAGTCTTAGCCTGTAACCATTGCTTCTGTCTGGTGCCCGGATGGTCGATGTTCTCCATACGTCCGGAAGGGCCAGGTGTGGTAGTGCATTTTTTGATGTAGACTTCCCTTTGTGCTTTCTTGGTGTCCTCCTTTTCCTTTTTGTGTTCTGGGGTGGTAGGAAACCTGATAAGAGTACTGGGGTAGGCACTATAGAGTTTGCATCAGTGCAATGAGATCGACAGTCCAGGGTACTGGGTACAAGCCGACCCTTACGCGTCTGAGTGACGTTTAGGTGTCAGACTCGCAGCATTTGGACATTGCATCTTTTGTGTTCCAGGTTTAAGCCAATTGTTAATTTTGATAGACTAGTCTCTGTATTGTGGCAAGGTTAGCCTGAAGAATTGAGGATACTGCTCATCCTTATCTGGAGGTGAGCCGCTACACTCAATGCTGGCGAGAAACAGCTTTTCATGGTCAATCAACCATTCACGTCTCAGGTCGTGACAAATGGATGATTAAGCCACATATTAAACTACCTGCTGTTGATCATGTTAGATGCTTGCATTATGTGGTGGATATCATACCCGACAGGCGGCTTCATACCACCTTGGGTGAAGGTGGATACTGCTAAAGGACGTCAGTGTGTCTGACTGGAGTCACCAATAGCTAGGTATGTCTGTAGCATTGTTTCTGGCATATGGTACAGCGACTGTTTGTGCTGAGTAGCTTACAGGTCTATATGTTGTGGTGTTGTGTTCTGGTGGATTGGTTGTTTGGGTGACTGCTTTGGTGGCCTCAGCTTGGTGGGTAGGACGGTGGCGACTGACGAGTATGTGTTGACAGTAGCAGGCTACCTACCAGGTGTTGACAGTAGCAGGCTACCTAACGAACAGTATTGTGAGGTAGGAAGAGCCTGACAGTGGTGTACTGGAAATGCCCCTGCATGATAAAAATCCTAAGTACTAAGGTGCAGACTTGGGAAAATCTAGGATGTACAGAATTTTTTTTTATATGCATCCTACTTGAGATGTTATAGTTGTGGTTCACATTGATAGACACTTTTTTATTTTTCCTGAAAAACATATTGTTAAATGTGACACCTGATTACATTCATTACTCACATCAGCTGTAGAACTGAAGACGTCCAGCATGAAAGCATAATAGAATGTTAATGAAAACAGCAATAGGGGCCTGCATGGAGGTTCCCCTAAATGTGTCACTAAACATTCTGCACTGATGTAGAATTCATTATGACTAACATTTAACAACAGGGTATTGAGCAATGCACACAGCAGTGACAAAAAGGAACGAAGAATATTCTGCTGCGCAAAATTACCATCTCACTACTTGAGTGCAGTAATATGCTTTTATGCTGGAAAAAAACAGTCCCCCCCCCACCCCCCCCCCCCACACACACACTAAAATTTCTTTCTTTGTCAGTGGAAAAGACAGACATTGCAAGCTGCATCTATAGTTTTTATTTCCAGAAATTATTTATTCAGCATTATAAAATTTGTATTGGCACAAAGCAGCCTGGATGAATGTTCTGGCCACAACAAGATCTCTTGGCTTACAATACTGTAATATTACATTTTCTGGAACAAGAATTACAAATTACTAAAATAATGAAACTGTCCTGTGAAGAATATTAATGTCACAATAAAAACAATGAAATTATAGTTCCTTAGCTTAAGAACATAAAGAAAGACAGCATGTTGCGCAACATCTCATTTATGTCTTGGGAATTGTTAGCTTCTCAGCTGTGTAAAAAACATTGTTACAACAAAAACTAATGTAACTTTGACATGTGGTTTGCCATAATGTACTACTATGTTATTGTTGCAGTCCTTAAATTTATGCCCATTTTAACAAAAGTGAAATGCACATACGTATGTGTGTGTGTGTGTGTGTGTGTGTGTATGTGTGTGTGTGTGTGTGTGTGTGTGTGTGTGTGTGTGTGTCTGTGTGTGTGTGTGTGTGTGTGTGTGTGTGTGTGTGTGTGTGTGTGTGTGTGTGTGTGTGTGTGTGTGTGTGTGTGCGCGTGCAGGATTACTATCAAAATCTCGCACCTGCTATGTGTACCGTACTTATGTATATAAAAATATAAGTTGAAACCTGAGGAGGAGTAGTTTATGTAGGCCAAGCATAACAGTACCTTATTAAATAAAAGCATAACAAAGTGTACTAATGAGATTTAGTCCAATTTGATAGTTTGAAGACAGAATTAGGTTATGCTGGGAGTACAGAGTAAAATTACATAGAATGTGGGTATGATGAAATCGGAAACGCTAGAGTTGTATGAGGGGAGTGATGAGTTGAGATTGCAAGGATCGGGAATAATAGGAGACAGTAGGTTAGTATTACATAGGTGCTCACTGAAGGTAGGAGCATGAGCAGAGCCAGGTGGAAGTGTGGAACACCTTTTATGATTGTTTGAAAGCAAGATGATTGGAGATAGATCTTATGGGGAGGGGGATGTATTCCAACTTTTGACTAAACAGTGGGAGTAGAGGCTGTTTCCAACTGAGTTATTAGGTTTAGAGATGGTTAGAAGTTGTTTGTCCTTGGACCACAATCTATTTGGGAGGTAGTAGAGTATATGGAACTGAGGTCAGGATGGGCTGCAGGTTTGAAAAATCAGGTTGTGAGTCACAGTGAATTATAGATAGGAAAGGTGATGAGGGAGTTCAAGCCATTTAAGAGATTTGAAAGCAGTACAGTGATGGAGTACAGTGATGGATGTTGTGGGGGGCATTAGTAATAAATTTGGCAGTGTTATTGTAACAGGATTCTAGTTTTTGTTTTAGAGAGGACTGTAGTTTGGTTAGTATTGGAACTCAATATAGGAGGGAGGGCATCAGAAAAGTGCTGGTGAGAGAGTTTTTGGAAGATTTAGTTAGAAATTGTTTGTGTCTGTACAGAATTCCTAGTTTTTGGTGTTTTTTTAAATATTATTCAGTATAAGGAGATCAAAGGTTAGTTTATTGTCAAAAGTTATGCCTAGCAATTTGGTATGGGGAACTATGCCACTGTGTGTGTTGTTAAGGGACAGGATTTTGAAAGTGGTGTGATTGGGGGTACATGCCTTAGGGGTGCCGGTGCACAGCAGTAGCTTGGTTAATATTGAGGTTTAGTATATGTTTAGCACTGGTAAGGAGGAGAAGGGGGATGCTTTCTGAGTTATTCGTTGCAGATGAGTTAAACTATTAGATGAACAAATAATAGTGGAGTCATTGGCATATTGAGTAAGGGAGGTGTGGAGATCGTTAGTAAAGGTGTTAGTAAAGGTATTAAAGAAGAGTTGTTCAATAGTGGATGCTTGTGGCACACCATTGTATTAGCTAGAAATGGAGAAGGTGTACCCTGCCATTTTACTGCGTAGTGTCTATTGTTAAGGTAACGGAAGAATCAAAGGTGAGTTTATGATGAAAGACTTAAGAGTGATAGGTGCTGTAAAAGTTCAGAAATGGAAATGGTATTGAGAGCCTTAGGCAGGAGAAGGAAAAATCCTGAGATCAGTTTGCCAGAATCCCTAGCTTTGTTTACAGTATCAATGAATAACAGTAATGCAGTTGTTGTATTGTGGGAAGAACAAAAGCTGTGTTGACTGCTGTTGGTTATGTATGAGGTGGTCAAGTAGCTGTTTATGTATACATTTTTTGAGAGTTTATAGAGAGGGGATAGAATGGCAATGAGTCAGAAGGTAGCTATATCTGCAGAACTGCTCTGGTAGAGGGTCTAAAATTGTTTTTGTCATTAATTACCTGTTTTTGTGACCTGGTTACATAGTTGTTGGCAGGTCTGACGGTTTCTATTTCTTTTATTTTTCAGCCATTCTCTCCAGGCTTTATCTCTGTTTGTCATGAGATGTTTAGTTATGTTAGAAAGCGGTGGGAAACAATTGGGTTCTACTCTTTTGGCGGGAAGAGGAGCAAAGGCATTTAGGGTATTCAAGAATGATTTATTAAAGAGATTGACAAATTCATCTAGGTGTAGGGCTAGTAAAGTAGTCCAGTTGAAGTCTTTGGGGGCCAAACTTAAACAGCTTTCAGATAGTGTAGTTGTGTTTGTTTGAGATTTGTTGAACTGCTCTTAGGACATAGGATGGCAGGTGATCACTGAGGGAGTTAGGGAGTGTACTGGAACAGGCATATTTGTGTGGGTCAGAGAGCAATATCCAGTCAAGGATAGCACCTTTGCTATTTGCATTATTATATATTGTTGGGGTAGTGATTAGTTATGTGAACTTGTATAACTTAATGCTATCTAAAGGGGAACTCACAGGTTAGATTTTGCTAGTTGATATTAATGCCACCTAGTATGACAGTCTCATTTGAAATTGTATTTGTTAGCCAAGATGAATGCTTTCAAGTGTGGGAATATTATTGTCAGGGGGTGTAAATGACTATAATACATATACTTTAAGTTTTGTTTAATTTTAAAAAGGAGATAAGAACTTCAGCATTTGTAAATGTGAGTAGACTATTGGTACAGGAAGTGAGAATGCAGAAGTTATAGTATATTAGGGCTACAGCTACAGCTTTCCTATGAAGTCTATCTGTTCTAATAATGTTACAACCGAGGGGTAGAAATTCTGATTCATTTATAGTTGGTTTTAGCCATGAGTCTGTGGCTGCTCCTAGGTCAGGTGTATTGTAAGTGATCCATGCTTGGAGGTCATTGTTTTATTGCTTATAATATGAAGGTTGGCTATGACTAAATTTTGAGATTTAGACATGGTTTTGGGGGTTGGAACTGCTGTGGGTCCTAGACTGGGATGGTTATCACCACAAGGGGTGATATTCAGAAAATAAAATTTGTTGATGGGGATATATTTGGTTTGTTGGCTTGAATTTTTATTTTCTGACAGGGAAAGTAAGGTAGAAGTATTTTGACTTAGTACAGAGAATGGATATGTTGTATAAGGAAGGGGATGTGTCATGAAAGTTATTTGAGGTTTTTTTTATAAGAAATATATGATGCATACAACAGAAGATATTTATAATTTTATGTTAAGTGGTCGTTGGGCTGTGAGGAGCATGAGATGGAGGAGGGCAGTAAAGAGTAGGGCAGGTATGACCATAATATGTTTTGCAGATGGGGATTGTATGGAAGGTAAGTGGGAGGTAGTATAGAAGTGATAAAGAGAGGGGGGATAGGTCAAATAAAAGAGGTGGAATGAAGAAGGATTAGGAAATACATGATTGGTTTATGCCTAGAGGGAGGGGATAACAAAAGTATAAATGTAGTATGTGTGGGGGTGGGTGGAGATTGGGGGATAGGGAAGGTATGTGGAGAGAGACCAAGCATATCAAGAGTAAATGGAGTGGGTTGCACCAACTACAGGAGGGCTGTGAATGCTAGAGCCAGAGTAAAAACATCTGTTTGTTTAAAACAAGTAGCAGAGTTAAGTATTTTTTATATTGTGTATTACATTTATATGTCATCCAGATTTTAAAAAGTTTTAGAAGGTAAAATGTTGAGGGGGGGGTACATAACTAAGGAGAGAAATGCATCTGAGGTAAAGGATTAAAATATAAAAGATTGAAATTATATAAGTCAGGATTTAATCTAGTGTAGTATGAGGTCAAACCAGTACCACATCTAAAAGGGGTGGGGGGAGTCCCTCCAGCTAGGGAGCAACCTAAACTAGCACCACTAGGTTTATACTCAGAGGTTTTGTCTTATAATTGCATACATTTTCCAGATGTCCTGAGAGGAAGGTGGAATGCTGTGCTGAGAGGTGAGCTTCTCAGCAGGGAAGGGAGCTTGCAGTTACCATTGAAGGCAGCTGTGCTATTACTTGGGACAAGTTACAATTAACTGTAGGAATCAGAAAAGAGATATTGGATTCGGGAGAATGAAGGTGCAATAATAAGAGAACAAAGTAAAAAATACAGAGTAGTTTGATGACAGAAAACAGCTAAGCAGATAAGGTATATCTAGACATTGTTGCAAAATCAAGAACCAGCTCACGAGAACGTAATAAAAACACACTAGAACAGCTGGAACAAAGGAAACAGTAACAGAGATCTGTTTCCAAAAGTATAGCCAATGCACGGACTGGTGAAAAATTAAGCGTTTTATGAAATGAATAAATCACATATAAATCCTCCATGTTAAGTGCTTTCATCCACATAAAAGTGGACTTCATCAGAACACATATAAACAATAATGAATCGTATTTAAAGAATTTTTGGCGCCAAAAAATAAATGCTCCATTTAAACATTTAAAGTAACAGGTATCTGTAATCTTAAAAACACAATTGAATATTCAGTTACTTATAAATAAGCCACGTATCCATAAGGCTACAGTCTGTAACCAAACTATATACAAAATAATAATAATAATAATAATATATGTTACATATATAAAAAAACATCATTATAAGAATAAAAACATTATAAGAATAAAAACATTATAAAAACTATTGTGAAAGTAAAATGACTATTGGATCTGAGGAAGAGTTAATATCTATATAAAATATCATACCTTGTATATTTTAAAATTTAGTATGAGATAAGATCTCAACAAAACATACATTTACATCCTAAACTACATACAAAGCAAGGTTCATACATATAAGTGTACAAACACCTATAATAAAAACAGTATGAATGTACGTATTCAGAACTATCTACATACCACTAAATATATAACTGTAAGTAATTTACATACAAACCTTCTACCATACAATTAATTATATGTTTTCTTCTATATTTAACTTAACTGTAATATAGGTTTAATTGAAATATAATAATTTAATCCAGGTTCTCTAGCAGCATCAGTAAATATTTGCCAAATAGTTTCTTTCTTACCCAAAAGGGCCTTACTATTACCACCACGTGGTCCCACAATGACCTGATCGATAATTGCAAATTTAAATGAATGAACAGCCCCATATAGATCTATATGTCTATATAATGCATTATTTGTATCTTTGGTTCTAATACTATACAGGTGATCATAAATATGTTTCTTGAACTGTCGTTCAGTCTTGCCTATATAGTATGCGGGGCGTGACATACACTTTGCTAAATAAATAACATACTTACATACCTAAAGTGTATATAAATCCTATTAATATTTTCCAACTTTACCCCTTCAATGTCCAAAATCACAGAACATTGTTTACAACAACCACATCTGTTTGTATGTTTACTCAGATTGTTTCTAACTTTAACTATGGGTCCTAATTCAAGTGATTTCTTTAAATTAGTTCCCATTTTATGAACAAACATAGGGCCATAACCCAGAATATTCCTGACCTCTTGATCCACTACCAAAACATTTCAGTTCTTCCTCACTATACTTTTTATCTGGTTTACATATGGTGAATATTGCAAAACACACGCCCTATTAAATTGCTTTGTCGGATATTACACTAATTTCCCTATGTTTGTGTCTATATCTATCCCTGTGCCCAGCAACGGAGGGTATTTTTTTCCCCATTCGTGAACTACAATTAGTAATTAGCATTGCCATAAGGTAACCCCTACTTTTGAACATAGATTTAATATAATTAATTTCTTCTATCATATTCTCATAACCAGAGGTCATACAGGCAGTTCTTATACATTGTCCCTTGTAAATATTTTTCATCATGGATCTAGTGTGATTACTAGTGTATTCCAAGTACCTGTTAGAAAAGGTTTCTTTTCTAAATATTTTAGACTGTAATCCTTGACTATAATGATATATATAAGTATCCAAATAAGCAATACTTTCAGTACTACAATTATACATAAACTTCAAAAAAATACTAGTACTGTTCAAAAAGTCAATAAATGGCTGAACACTTGTAATGGGTCCAGCCCATAAAATAAAAATATCATCCAAAAACCTAGAATAATATGAAACATTTTTATAATAATTGCTACAAAACAACTTAGTGGTCTCCCATTCCAACATAACCAAATTGGCGGATATGGGGGTGCATGATGCCCCCATAGCCACACGCTTGGTTTGTCTGAAGTTTTCTCCTTCAACGTGTATATAATTATGATCTAATACCATCGTCATCATATCCATAATTAAACAGATCTTATCCCATTCCAATTTTGAAAATTTTCTTAAACTATTACAAAAATCTTCCAACCCCTGTTGTTTGGGTATACAGGAAAAGAGATCAATAACATCAATAGTAATAAAAATTAAATTGTTTTTCCAAATAGTAGTAGTTAAATTGGCCAAAAAAGCCCAGGAGTCCTTAATCATATGTGGTATAGTCAGATAGATGGGTTTTAACCATCTATCAATGACTACACCAAAATGATAGATTTTGGAAAGACTACCTGAAACAATGGGGCGAAATGGTGGATGGCTAATATTCTTATGGACTTTGGGAATACCAACAATAGTTGCAAGGATAGGATGTTCCACTTTTAAAAAGTTATATAGTTCAATAGTAATACGGCTGTTCAACAAATATTCTTCTAAACTTAAATCGATACGTTTGTATCTAATATTAATCTCATTGATGGACACGGTTTCATAATTCTCAGTCTCATATAAAATTTTGCACATCTCATTGGTGTAATCTAAAGAATTATAGAAGACCATCCCTCCACCTTTATCTGGTTTCATAACTCAAATATTTTTATTATTAGTTAAGTCAGCCAGCACTTCTCTTTCACTAGGTTTTTGGATGATATTTTTATTTTATGGGATGGACCCATTACAAGTGTTCAGCCATTTATTCACTTTTTGAACAGTACTAGTATTTTTTGAAGTTTACGTATAATTGTAGTACTGAAGGTATTGCTTATTTGAATACTTATATATATATATATATATATATATATATATATATATATATATATATATATATATATATATATATATATATATATCATTCTAGTCAAGGATTTCAGTCTAAAATATTTAGAAAAGATACCTTTTCCAACAGTTACTTGGAATACACTAGTAACTACACTAGATCCATGATGAAAAATATTTACAAGGGACAAGAGCTGCCCGTATGACCTCTGGTTATGAGAATATGATAGAAGAAATTAATTATATTAAATCTATGTTCAAAAGTAGGGGTTACCCTATGGCAATGCTCAACGATGTTACTAATTATGTAGTTCACGAATGGGGAAAAAATACCCTCCGTTGTTGGGCACAGGGACAGATATAGACACAAACATAGGAAAATCAGTGGAATATCTGACAAAGCAATTTAATAGGGCGTGTGTATTGCAATATTCACCATATGTAAACCAGATAAAAAGTATAGTGAGGAAGAACTGGAATGTTTTGGTAGTGGATCAAGAGGTTAGGAATATTCTGGGCTATGGCCCTATGTTTGTTCATACAATGGGAACTAATTTAAAGAAATCACTTGAATTAGGACCCATAGTTAGGGTTAGAAACAATCTGAGTAAACATACAAACAGATGTGGTTGTTGTAAACAATGTTCTTTGATTTTGGACATTGAAGGGGTAAAGTTGGAAAATATTAATAGGACTTACGTACACTTTAGGTATGGTAACTGTAATAGTAAGTATGTTATTTATTTAGCAAAGTGTATGTCATGCCCCGCATACTATATAGGTAAGACTGAACGACAGTTCAAGAAACGTATTTATGATCACCTGTATAGTATTGGAACCAAAGATACAAATAATGCATTATATAGATATATAGATCTATATGGGGCTGTTCATTCATTTAAATTTGCAATTATTGATCAGGTCATTGTGGGACCATGTGGTGGTAATATTAAGGCCCTTTTGGGTAAGAGAGAAACTATTTGGCAAATATTTACTGATGCTGCTATAGAACCTGGATTAAATGATTATATTTCAATTAAACCTATATTACAGTTAAGTTAAATATAGAAGAAAACATACAATTAATTGTATGGTAAAAGGTTTGTATGTAACTAAGAAAGGTTTGCACTTTGTTTTTAACTGTGGTGGAATCTATCGTGCTTGGTGACATTCAACAGAAAACTGCTGTTTTTTCTTGGTTGCTGGTTGGCTTGGTTGTTGTTTTTGTATGTAACTACTTACAGTTATATATTTAGTGGTATGTAGATAGTTCTGAATATGTACATTCATACTGTTTTTATTATAGGTGTTTGTACACTTATATGTATGCACCTTGCTTTGTATGTAGTTTAGGATGTAAATGTATGTTTTGTTGAGATCTTATCTCATACTAAATTTTAAAATATACAAGGTATGATATTTTATATAGATATTAACTCTTCCTCAGATCCAATAGTCATTTTACTTTCACAATAGTTTTTATAATGTTTTTATTCTTATACCCCGGGATTCATGAAGCTTGCGCCAGGCGTACGTATAGTGTAGGCGTTATAATGCCAAATATGGCCGCCGAGCGATTCAGATACAATCTAATTCCATGTGCACTACCGGCGTATGCCAGATCTGCGCAGCCACCGGTGTAGGTATGCAAATCACCCCATGTGCAGTGTTGCACCATGCAAATGAAGGCATATAGTGATTCATGAAGTGGTGCAGGCGTAGCGTAAGCCCACGGAAATGTAAACCAAAAAACACGGTTTACATTTTCCCAAACATAACATCGGAGCTATGGAAGAGGGCCAGACCCAGGTATCACAACGTGAACATATGCCAATGGCGAAATACACAGCCAATGGCATAAGAAAAGATGCACAACACGTAAATAACAACATTTAATGTCATGTCCACAGTAACGCACAGCACAACCGCAGGGCATGTGTGCGGAAGCTGTAACATAAAGAAATAATATAAAAATGTCATAAAATCACAACATAATAGAAATCAGGTTTACAGCATAACACACAATGGTAGGCATGGAACACCACAACCAAGGTGCAAGGGTCGCTAAGGGCTTGCGATAGTGTTCGCGGTAACTATGAATTAGTAGTCAATGCCATGCAAATGAGGCAGATAATACTGAATCGCAAATGTCCCGCCGGAGGAAGGTTGTACCATACAGCGCAGTGGTATAACACCGAGGAGTGGCTCAGAGGAGATACATGACATCAGCAGAGGGGTGTGCCACTGTAGCACTAAGCACATTGGAGCATTGCAAATCTGGCCTGTCCATTGCTAAGCAAAGCTGCAGGATAGGGGTGGGGAGGAATCGTTTAGCTGAGAGCACACATGGTGGCCAAAAGCACATGTGTACGAGGATGAAAACGTGCCTGAAACCCAGTAATCGGACGCAAACAATAGCAGAAACAGGAAGGTCAGGGGAAGAAAAGGAAATGCGGAAGTAGGGTAATTGGAGTACTAATGAGCAATCAACACCAATCAACCCACGAAGGGCAACCGACGGCAGCTGACAAGTCTGCTTGCAGAAACCTGCAAAACAGGATAGGGAGGCATGTGAATGCAAAGAAAGGAGGGAGGTATTGGATTGCAAAGATAGGAGACCTGACACAGCAGAGCAAAGCAAACTGACAGCAGACCGGCAGTAGCACACATAACGCAAGATACACCAGGTCCAGGAAAGCACAATGAAAGTAGGCTGCAGGATGCATGCCAGAAAATGGTAGGTGCAACGCGCATAAATGTAAAGGGAAGGTCAAGAGGTAATCCACGGCAGGCAAATGTAATTCAACACCAAAGGCACCACAAAAGTAGTTCCGCAAGTAAAACACATAACATAACCTGTAGCTACGTACATACACACCCTATGACATCATCGGTGTTCACAGCACAATAGTATAAAGTGTGTAAGCACCCAACACACACCTGTGTATTCCCAAACACCGCACCATAGGTGTAAACACATGGGGAACTTTTAAAATGTACATGTTGGGAGCTGCCATAGCTGTGATTCATCAGCATGTGTTAGAGACTGACGGTGTTGTGGAGGATGATGCTGACAACCACCGCAGGCCTCGGAGGAGAAGGAGAGTGTTCAGACCAAGGGTAACCTACCAGGGGCTACATGACCTGGAGATAGTAGAGCATTACAGGGTGGACAGGGACATCTTACAGCAAATAGTGGAGCTGTGCCAGCCACACCTGAGAACCAGAAACAACAGAGAAGAGCCCATACCAGTGGACACGAAGGTATGTGGAAGCCTGTGAATACTGGCCACAGGTACCTTTCAAAGGCCAACTGGAGATATAATGGGTATCTCACAGGCATCAGCATCCAGGGTACTACACCAGTTCCTGGATGCCTCGTTACCACATGCCAATGAGCAGATATACTTCCCCAGATCTCAGGAGGAGTTGGCCAGCAATATGCTTCACTTACACCGTGTGGCACAATACCCGGAGGTACTGGGTGTGATAGACTGCATGCACATACAAATCAAGTCACCACCCGGTGAGCAGGGTATGCACTACATAAACCGCAAGGGATTCCACACCATCAACTGCCAGGTCATGTGCAATGCCCAGGGCATTATCATGGATGCGTGTGCTGGCAGCCCTGGAAGCTACCATGACTCCCATATCTGGCATGCCTCACAGCTGTATCAGGTATTTGTCAGGGGGGACATCCCACATGGCCATCTCGTGGGGGATGCTGGCTATGCACTGGAGCCATGGATGATGACTCCCATCAGAAATGCACACACACCCATGCAAGAATGCCATAATGAGGCACACGCACAAACCAGAATCATCATAGAGTGTGTGTTCGTGATGCTGAAATCCCGGTTCGGTGCTTGATACATCTGGTGGAGCCTTGCAGTACTCTCCAGGCACGTGTGCCCACATCATCATAGTATGTGCCATGCTACATAATATGATCCTGTGGAAGCAGCTGCAGCAGGGACAAAATGGTGAAGGCCCTCATAGCCCACTGCAATTGCCAAGGCCAGTACAGGCACAGAGGGATTCAGACCATGAACACACTGTGCCAGCCCCAGTAGGCAGACGGAGGTGCCCAATATGCCTCTGCCTTGGCAAAGAGGGAACGCATAGCACATACACTGACCATGTAGGCCCCTACGGACTGACACCTCTCCACCTGCACACACAGTAAAATGGATGGCACACAAACATGACCACCTGTAAATTGTAATGTATAGGTGGCCCAATGTGTGACTCCTACATAGGCAGCCCTCAGACATTGTAAACACAACAGCCAGTGCAACACGGAATGCCAACACCTGAACAGTACATGAGTCTTACAGCATATGATGGTGCTGTGTGCCTGTCATGTTCCCCGCCAGATATATATATATATATATATATATATATATATATATATATATATATATATATATATATATATATATATATATATATATATATATATATATATATATATATATATATATATATATATATATAGATATATATATATGTACACATATGCATATATATAATACAGATAGAAAGGGCAATAGAGGGATATATGGTGATATAGATGGATTCAGCGATATCTGCAAATATGATAGATAGTTCAACGACATTCATAACATCTTGGAGGTACAAATAAATAGGATACCGCCAACCATGGAATGTGTAACATACCGACATGCGTAACCACGAGGCTGAAAGACCGATAGAACACAGTACCAGAACAGTACATCTGCGAGTAATAGTATGATGATATGAAGGGATGATTAGTCACCGCTGACGGTGTCGTGGTCCACGTAGGTACTGTGTTCAACTGTGTCTGTGAGTGCCGTAGTCTGTGTAAGTGTGCGTTGAGGGTGCCGTGTGCATTTCTGTGTGACTGTAATGTGTGTGTGTGTCCACAACATGTGTATGTTGGTGCCAAGTCAGAGGCAGACCAGTATGGTAGGTGTGGGTATAGCTAGCCGTAGGCATATGGTTACTACCTGTACCACAGTAGGAGGGACATCCCCACCCTAGGCAGGTGTGTCCTGATATAAAACAGTACAAAGGGCAAATGTCCGAGATGGTAGGACATAAATATGTCCCATATATAATGTAACAGTCGTATTTAATAGTTATGCCTGTATGTAAGAAACTTAAATGTTACATGCAATATGATAAGTATCCAAAGTCACAACAATAGGTATGTAGTGAGGATAAAAGTATGTGCTACCTGTGTACTGACCATGGCTACGTGTTGGCCTGTAAACACTGCTTTGTGTCCCGCAAGTGTCCAACAATGACCATATGATAAGGTGGCAACCCATGGCAAACAGGCTCTTTTAACAACACAACCACAATGACTGCAAATATCTGGGACAGAAATACAAGGGATAGCTATCACCTACACATATCCCCTGATATATCGCTGCAATTACGGAGGTATACAAGTAGCAAGCTCACCTGCAGACAATATAGAAACCATTTCACAATGGCCCAACGTACAATCCCGTAACATAAGTCTACTAACTGTTAGCTCTCTAACAGGGATGGAGCCCACACACATATATATGGATTATGTAGAAATGCAAGGCCCACAAACCGTATATGTTACGTACAACCACTGACATCCCCCACACTAGAAACTAAAGCAATACAAACTGTAATAGCAGCACAAACATCTGCAGAACCCTCAACATACCGTGTGAGAGACACAATTAAAGGCGACATGCATAATTGCAGGCATTGTATAATGGAACAAACAGCCATGTTACAGGTATTGATTGCAATACTCCATTAACAGACGTCGGGATGACAGGTACACCCACATGTTGAACCAAATACTCTACCTGTCACACACAATCCACAGGGGACATGAATCCAAACTATACTTGTCTCCATGCATAGCAGTTGCAGTTACTCATAACAAAACACAATACAGACCGTCTCCCCAAAGGTAGGGCAAATAGGCAAAGCCCAAGTGGAGAATCCAATTATACCCCACTGTCGCCGCGTAATTGGCGAATGGAGTAGCTGCACAGCTGATATGCAAGTAATTAGTCACTCAGGAACACCAATTGGTGGGAAGAATCCACATGTTTCAGGTATCGACGTATATAAGGATGACTTGCCAGACATTCAAACCATATGCTCATACCGAAAAACAGTTGAAACACTGTGAGAGAGATAGAAACGAAATGCCGTAACGACAACAAGATATGTAGAATGCCCGCATGATCTGTATTAATTAGTATTACTGTATGTATAGCCTGGTTTGCATTAATTAAACATGTCCGCAATGCATAAAGTGGGGAAAGGTATTGATGTAGTGATGTCTTGCTGAGCATACTAACACTTGTAGAATCTGTGCGTCCAGCAGTGGGAAACAAGGTACACAGCACAGACACCAGAAGGGATGCTACATGAGGCCATTAAACAGAACAATGCCATACAACCCGCCGTCAGTGGTAGGGTATGTCCAACAAGGACGTGCCATAGCAGGGGATAGTATATGTTGATATACTGTCACAGCACGCATGTGTATGGGTAAATAATGTTAATGACATATGTAAGGTGGTCCCGCTGAGCAAGTATGCTTTGCATTATGGGATACTATGTGAAATATGTGTAATGTATAGTATTATAGGTAGATATGACAGATATTTTCCACAGCATAACAGGCATATCATGCATACCACAGGTATTGTCTATTGGTATGTACAATAACAGGATACATATGGCCTTTAGGTATGGGACATAGTAATAGCATGATAGCTAATCTAAATGAAAGAGCTACCAAGTAACCATGCACAAAGGACATGTAATAGCTGCACAGGTGCATAGTGGGGTACTATGCAGTCTGTCAAGTCCATGTGTAAGCACAACTACAGTGTTCACACTAGTGGTACCTCTCCAGGGTAGTGTCCTGTGAAGAGCAGAGCCAGGTATCACCTGCACCACTGCACAGTACAGCCACTGCAGTGATCCCAGGCCTACAAGTGTCTCCCAACCACCAAGGGAGGTATCACATGAACAGTGCTACTGAGTGTCCCTGCGTGATGTGCAGAGAACTTATGTTCCACAGCATGGTGAGTGTCCTGTTTGGGAATGTAACCCAGAAGCACATCCCACTCATTGTGGCATGTGTGCACATATCCATGAGCATGTTGCTCACAGTGGCCTCTGCTTATGTTGCGTATGAGGAGTATATCCATCAATAATGTTGTGGACATGGGCCCTGTCTGATCAGCAGAGGTCACCCCTGAGTATGTAGTATGCAAATGTGTACAGATGTGGTGTCCGTAGTGCAGCCGCATATTTAAACTGTTGGAGCTCAGTAAACGTCATGGCGTGTTAATGTTGTGGCATGTAAAGCTGTAGCTGTTGTGTAAGGTACACCCTAAATGGGGTGGTGTACCCTTGAATGTGTGTAGATGTCTTGAGTTCAGAGGTACAATGGGTGCCTATGTACCAGTTACACACCCAGTACAGATAGGTGTGGCCACGTAGGAGGATATCCACACCACAGTGGCAATACGGTAACCACAGGAGTGGGTGTGACATATGTGTGTACTGCAAACATGTACAATGTGACATGTATGTAGGGGACTACCATCCATGTGATAGTCAGTGGGTGAATGGTGTAATGCAAAGGTGATGTGCATGCACCCTGTGTCATGCAGCTTGATGCCATGATAGTCATATTATGTATCTGTCACAGCGACACCCATATGGTTGGAGTCAGTATCAGCTGGTGAAGCAATCATGGCGCTTGGTATGTAGGGGTTCTAAAGCTAGGCAGGGAAAGTCCCCTGTGCCAGCCTGTTCCACAGGGAAGCATATACTTAACATGAGGGGCCCTATGGCTGAGGACTGTGGTATGCCAAAGTACCTGACATGTAGTAGGTACTATGGTATGCTGGCCTCACTGTGTGTCCTGTCCATGAGCCACATAACATAACATCCTGAGACACAGGGTACGATGTGCAGGTGGATGTGTATGTTGTCAATACCAGAATGGGGAATGGTGCTGAAAGGCAATGAAAGGACAATGTAGGATGTGTGGACTCCCTTACCATCAGCAACTGCCCTGGTTGGAGTCAGTATCAGCTGGTGGAGCAATCATGGCGCTTTGGTATGTAGGGGTTCTAAAGCTAGGCAGGGAAAGTCCCCTGTGCCAGCCTGTTCCGCAGGGAAGCATATACTTAACATGAGGGGCCCTATGACTGAGGACTGTGGTATGCCAAAGTACCTGACATGTAGTAGGTACTATGGTATGCTGGCCTCACTGTGTGTCCTGTCCATGAGCCACATAGCATAACATCCTGAGACACAGGGTACGATGTGCAGGTGGATGTGTATGTTGTCAATACCAGAATGGGGAATGGTGCTGAAAGGCAATGAGAGGACACTGCAGGATGTGTGGACTCCCGTACCATCAGCAACTGCCCTGGTTGGAGTCATGTTGTGGCATGTAAAGCTGTAGCTGTTGTGTAAGGTACACCCTAAATGGGGTGGTGTACCCTTGAATGTGTGTAGATGTCTTGAGTAGAGGTACAATGGGTGCCTATGTACCAGTTACACACCCAGTACAGATAGGTGTGGCCACGTAGGGGGATATCCACACCACAGTGGCAATACGGTAACCACAGGAGTGGGTGTGACATATGTGTGTACTGCAAACATGTACAATGTGATATGTATGTAGGGGACTACCATCCATGTGATAGTCAGTGGGTGAATGGTGTAATGCAAAGGTGATGTGCATGCACCTTGTGTCATGCAGCTTGATGCCATGATAGTCATATTATGTATCTGTCACAGCGACACCCGTATGGTTGGAGTCAGTATCAGCTGGTGGAGCAATCATGGCGCTTGGTATGTAGGGGTTCTAAAGCTAGGCAGGGAAAGTCCCCTGTGCCAGCCTATTCCGCAGGGAACCAACCATGTCTCTGAGAATGACGTCCTTGACGATGTGCCCCATAGCCATGCAGAACAGTCCAGTCAGGTGTGTAGGACTATAGTCCCACTCGTGCAATGTGGTGCCACCTGTGTGTAGTGTGATAAATGCTGCTGTGTGCCATTTAGGGTCTACAATGTATGAAACAAGGCTATTACTGAATATGGTGGCCTAGTGGGGAGACAAGTAATTCAGAGGTTGGTGGACATCACAGCCTGGGACGTTGGAAGGTGACATGGGGCTAGTGTCCCAGGACACATAGAGTGTAGGTCAGTACTGTGTAGGTGTGACCACAGGGACACCACAATGTTCATGTATGGATTGCGGCCCTGTAGTGAGTGAGAGGGTGTACTGTCAGCATTGAATCCATCCTCCAGCATGTTGCCAACAATACCTGGGTCTGCAATGTTCCTGAGTGACTGTTGTATGTGACAGTAGATGTGGGTGTTGCCATCGAATACTGACATACCACCATAATGCCTGGTGTTACACCCCGGAATGTGTGGCAGTCATGTTTACGTAGCTAGTCTTGGAGTATGTGATGAGGGACCCTGTGGCCCCACCACGGCTGACCAGTGAGCCACCCCACACATGGGAATGTACACCACTGTGCAACAGCCTACACCTGTTGTTGTACATCATATGCCCATGGAACATGACCACCAGAGTGGCGTCTGTTATCTGGTGTGTACCATCATGGCTCTGTGTGGAATAGCATGATCCATGCAGTTGTGTACATGCTAATTAAGTGCACTGGGGTATGTGTCAGCATTTGTATGTGCATTGTCCATCTGCACGGGTGTCATGATGTTAACAACCGCTGTCAGTGGACGTCTGTAGTAGGTTTAGTAGTGCACATGTACTGTGTATGCTGTGATGGGTGTGTTTCCGGGATGTGGCTAACAAGGTAGATTAGCATATGTTCAGAATCCACCAATGAGGGGATAACCCCAGGTGTGTAACACCAGTCACATGGTGGTAGTGTTCATGCCAAGGGTAATGTAGGTCTTGAAGGTGGTGTGTATGTGTTGATCCAGCAGAGTGGAGGGTATGACTCATGGATGTGTCGGTACATGAGTGGCTATCCCAGTAAAGTCAGTCACACATCAGTAGTAGCTGAGGCCCACTGTCCACTATACCACCATAGAAGGTATGTTACCCGTGGGGTATGATGTTGACTCTGTCGCTTGTTACAATGTGTATAGCGGTCCCGGACACAGTTAGTTGCACGTGGAGCACCTCTGATGCATTGTGCTAAGCAACTTGCCAGGATGTGTGCAAAACATAGTGGGATATGGGAACCCCTCAGCTGTGGGTGTGCCGGTCCAGGTATGTGCCTGGAAGGTATGGTCCGTCTATAACCTGTCATTGCAGGTGTGCTCTGCAGAGCCTACAGGCAGGTCCCAGTCACTGCAGAGATGTTGGAGTGGTGCATTATAAGGTGTGCCTTGCCTGCGTGCATCACAGGGGAAGATGCAAGCAATGTGTCACATGACCCCATGTCGCGCATGCCAGTTACCGCCCTGCCGGTGACAGTTATTGGAAACTGTGCAGGACAGGCAGTATAGCAGCAGCAAGAGCCTAGCATGTGAGCTGTACTCCCAGGCCGACAGGTGCAAGTCATCTGTGCCACAGCATTGTGTTTGACCAGGACAGTCATAGCGGACAGATACCACATGCCTGTGGAATGACAATAGGAGCATAGGCAACTGTTGAAGTGACACAGTTGGTCATTGTACAGTGGTATCGTGTCTGGACGAATGCAAAATGCTCCCCAGGGCTAGGCCCACACCCACAGGGCTATAAGACTGGTGAGCTATTGCATGTCCCTGCATATGCAGTCTGTGAAGTGGCACCACAGGGCAGTCACACTAACATGGCGAATGACAGACATATCGTACCTGGTGAGGTGTGGCATGGGTGCATAGGTTATGTTGCAGATGCAGTTACCCGACAGCAAGATGCAAGCGACTAACGCCTTGTGTAGCCTGCTGTGTGGAACTGCAGTGTGACACCCTACAGAGTCAGCTATGACTGGTGTGTTGTGAATGTTATAACACACTATTGGCTGTATGTGGTGGGCACACATGAGTCTGTGGGCTATAAGCTGGTGATGTTGTCTTCCATGATGGGGGCTACCTCTGGTGCCTACAGTGAGTATGGAGACGTACTGCACAGGTTGTCCTCGTAGGTGTGGCCAGTGGTGTAGATTATGTGAGACTATGTGATGGGTGGGGTGTTGTTGCAAATGTTACAGTTCCCCAAATGACTGTCAGGTGCAGTCAGTGTTGGCGACAGCATTACCCCCAGCCATAGCTGTCAGCCTCCTGTCCCCAAAATGAGGAACATTAGCCCTCATACAGTGTGACAAATGGGCAAAACATGGAACACTTACAACTGGCTTACTAACAGCGTCAACTAGGAAGGGCATATGATGGCTAAAATAGGCTGGTCTTACATATAAAACAGATATTCCAATGAATTACTAGGATTCTCATCTATCTAGCCATGGCTAGCAGGTAAACTATGTACAACAATGAATGTGTGACAGACCCTTCCAATGTGGAACCTTGAGGAACATGCATCTTTTAGAACCCCAAATGAGGTATGTTCCCCGTAATGAGGTACACCTGAGAGCTATGGGCCCAGCACGGCTGTAGACGTGCATCCCCCACAGGCTGTAGTGCCGTATGTTGGGAAGTGAGCATTGAATGTGTACATGAGACAATTGCTCTATTGCCACATGTATGACATATCCCTCATATAGACAGGCAGTAGCACTGGTACATGACAGTTGGACATGCCTGCATATACAACCATGTCCCACAGGATATGTGCATTACATGTGTACAACAGCTGTCGTACCTTAAGCAAGCTGGGAAGTGTAGGACAGCCAGTGTACCTGTGGGAAATGGTGTGGAATGGGCGCTATAGTAATCATTAGCTCATGACATGCTCACATGTTCTGAACAAGTGCCTAGCATGACCATACAATACAGATAGGGTGTTGGATAATATCAACCCACAAGTGGTGATGACAGTCATTTAGGGTGGCACCGCACTATAACCCTGCTGAGTATGGTGTGCATGTCCATGAACCATTAGCACTGTAGATGTTAGCAGTACAGATGTACAAGATAGCACGGATATTTGTTTACAAATACCTTTGCATGTCACAGGTGTGTTCCACCAGTGGCCTGTTGACAGACCCACAACTACAAAAGGTGCAAGAGTGACATGTGCACAGCACATCTGTGCCAGATACAGTAGAAAAGGGTTAATGTGTTGTACCCCACCCTCATTGTAGCCCATACCACACACACAAATGTTAGGCATCTGTGTATCTAAGACTGTGAATGGCCATGACCTATCAGTTTAGCTGTGTCAGTGTTGTGAACAACATACAGAATGGGCTGTGTGTGTGAGGTGTGTGACATATGTGCACAGTCTGATGGATGATACCAGCAGTGTCACCACTAGGTGAACATCCCTGTACCCATAAACTGCTACCTAGGCTGTGGTCAACATTATGGACACTGTGTAAGGGATGGTGCTGTGCAGTGCACCCCTGACATGGTGACGTCTCCAGGCCCCTTAGGTAGTTATCTGAGGTACCCATGTCATGTCAGGGTGCCATCCATGAGCACGGAGATCAGTGGCCAGGCATATACAGCACTGTGGTGACCAATATTGGATCACATACCACCTGTAAGGGGTAATGGCAATGCATGGATGTGCGATAATAGCCTTCCCAATCCACACCTCCACTATGCAGCATACCATCTACCTTGCAGAAGGACATTTGCTACACCATGATGATGGACATGCTACATGTCCATATCCTGATCTATATGACATATGTCATGGACAGCCACCGTCCTAATACTAGGATTGCCACAGGCTGGACAGATCCCTGTGCCATATATGTGACATACTCCCGCCATACCATGCAACCCTGTCCATCAAAGCTGCAGATGTCATCCCAGTCATACATGGTGTGATGGCCGCATGGTAGATGTACTATCAACTGACTGGATCAGTAATGTGGCACTGATGCAGCTTGTGGTGGCACAATGGCCATCTGTAACAGTGTGGAAACCATGCCCACACATGCTATGGTTGATGACCATACCTGCAAATGTCGTCTGACTATCCATTGTCCCATGTCTATCACATGTGTAATAGAGGCGATCCGTGTCAGGATGTTGAACAGTTATACAGTGCTGTGTAGAAGTATATGGCAAAACAAATGCATGTACAGATGTCCATGCGTATGTGTGCATTGTCACTGCTCAAGTCCATTCCGGCTGTGTCTGTGTTGATATGTGACATATACACAGCATCCAGGTCAACAGTAGTACCGTGGACACATCGAGGCATGTGCAGATAGGTAAGAACACAAGTGCAGGCAAATAGACATGCCCACAGCAAGACAGCATTTACATGGAGTATGAACACTGTAATGAGGTGACACACATATATGGTGATGATATCCAATGCATAATGGGTGTGACATGTGTGACACAAACATGTCAGTCGTGTCAGTGTCATGGTGCTTTGCAAAGATAACTGTGCAGATGCAGTAGATGTCATAGAAATGTATGTGCAGCAGTATCTCTGTACATCTCTGAAATTGTGACCTGTCACCATCATTATGTTTTACAGATATTGCTCCGTACACGCCTCCCAGCATACACCCGCCAGGAGGATGATGTCCTCATCCCACAGCTCCATGACAACTATGACTTGTTCAGCCATGTGCCACAGCATGCCCAGCAGCAGGATGACCTGTGGCAGGATCTACACAGGAGGGTGAATGATGTGGTTGGCCATAACCGCACCTACCAGCTGGTGCGCAGACACTGCATGGACCTGATACGACATGCAAAACAGCATGCCACTGCAATCACCAGGGAACAAGGTGGAACAGGTGGTGGGCCACCAACCCAGCCCCCACTCACACACACCGAGGAGCTACTGGCCAGTCTGGGGACACCCAGGGAACAGCATCCAGAAACACTAGCTGCCATCATGGAGGTGGGTGTCTCCCAACCAATGAGCCTGGAGTTGCCTGGTAAGTCAGTAATGCACATATGGCTATTATATCCCATGTAGTTGCATGTGTCACTCTACATAATGTAAAGTAACAACATATGCCAGGTATGTGGACACATGCTGCATACTACAGTATGCTACGTTGTGTATGCACACATGTGCATACTATATGCTATTACACAGGTGAATGTGTGCACATGCACAGTGCAACCTGTGGCTGTCATACAGTCATGGATAATGTTCATACTGGTGTGTCACCCCTATACAGGTACCTCTGGCGTGCCGCACAGACATGGGTCCGTTGCAGGTGAGACTGTCATCAGTATCAGGCATGTTACAGTGTAGATCTATTTGCCATGTGGCCAGTTAACACTTGCACATCTGATGTTTGTTCCAGTGATGATATGCAGGTCGCACCACCATGCATTCACACACGCCACCATTGTGCACTGTATTCACACGTAATGATACACAGACTTGAAGCCACAGTACTTGTCATTGCAACATGTATGGTCAGCTGTGCATACAACGGTGGAGGTGTTCTACAATGGAGGCATATGTAGTATGCATTGGAACAACATGTGTGGTACGCACACAGTACCACACAGTGAGCTGTGATATGGGCAGCCCACAAGTGTTACCATTGTGTCATATGCCCCTGCATCGGGTGCACACATTGTGGTGTGCCACCTGACATGTCCCAGACATGTAGTGTTCTGTCTGCAATATTGTCACACTATCACATGACCTATACCCCACATAGCAAACATACAACCCATTGTCTGCATAGACCTGTGGAATGTGACATATCTGACATGTATGGGTGTATGTCATATGGGACCACACAGACATGTGGAGAAGATGCCCATCACACACAACTGGCCACCACATGTGCACACATGGCCATGGGGGATGGCCAGAGACATGTAACCACACAGTACATGGGATGTGTATACACCCTGTTGCACATTGTCCACACATGGTCCAATTATAGCCTTAGTTGACCGATTATACAGTTGATGTGGTACAGTGGACAACCTAAAAGCCTGTGCACAGCTACTGGAGGTGTCACTGAAGTCTACCATATACGATCTGTCGAACATCACGACTGTGTTGCAGTTATGGCTATGCAATGTGTACATATTATGCATTCTACAGCAACATACATGCCTCATGTTGCCATGCAGTGGCACAATGTCTGTACTTCACACTGTATAGCAATGTAGACGGCTCACACTACCCTTCCGTGCTCATGCACATTTGCTAAACATGCATTCTATCTGTAGGGCATACACACAACACTGCAATGTGAAGCCCATTATGATGCTGTACATGTGTCAGGACACCATTGTGTCAAACATGTATGCATGTTAATGCACATGTCAGCAAATTACATGTCAAGGTCACATCAGCCATGTGTACTGTTATCCTGTTCTGGGCCACATGGTGTATCACGGGGATGCATGCATACTACCATGATTGTGTGAACTGCATGGCTACAGATATGACACCTGCTTGCTGTAGTGTGCACCCCAGGGAGGTATGCTTACTAACACTATTAATGTCTGAACTGCATGCCCTCTGCTCTATCGCAGGCATGCTGCATGCCATCTGATAAATCACATGCATGGTATGTCTGTGTGTGTCTGTGTGGGTGTCTGTGTGTGTGTTTGTGTGTGTGTCTGTGCGTGTGTGTCTGTGTCTATTGTACTTTACAGTATTTCTTTGCATTCACAGGTGGTGTAGGTGCGTTACCCTCCTGCGGTCCATCTGATGTTAGTGTCCCCACAGATACTAGCAGTGATGAACATATGCATGAGGTACAGGCAGGGTTGTCAGGGGCTGAATCTGTGCCAATGGTTACCATCCCAGCTATGTTCCCCTCTTCCCCGCACACAGTTCTGCTGCCAACACATACCGCATCACCGGTGGCCATAGAGGAAGGACAGTCAGCGACTGTTGGCGTGGAACAGGAATGTGTGGTGGCTACAGAAGGTGTGTCTACACACCATGGTGTCAGTGTAATGACTGCAGATGTGCCACACAGGCATGTGGCTGGTGCTGCTCGTAAGAGGACCTCTGGCAGACATGCACCTGCAGGACAGAGCGCAGCAGTTGGTACCACCAGACGCATGTTCCAGACTGTAATGGCGGCACAGGCACGTGCTGAATGGCAGAACAGAGAAGGGCAGAGGCTGCAGAGGGCTGCTATCCATACCCTAAATGACAACATCCAGGCATTGGCAAATGCTCAGCAGCAGATTGCTAATGTTCTGGATAGGTGACTAGGTGAAATGGTCGGAATCCTTGACCGAGGCATGGCAATCCACGAGCTGGGGCTGTCTGTGCTGGAACACCTGGTAGGAGTGAGGCATAGGGCACGTGGACGTAGGCCAGCAACACCACCTAGTGTAAGTCAACGTGAGCGTGCCACCTCACATGCCCACCCCATAGTGCCGATAGCAGTAGCAGTGCAGCTGCTGCTGCGCTGTCAACACCAGGACACAGCAGGCCACATGGAAGTGGCCCTGGACGGTCTTAGCGGGGACACATTTCCAGCGGACATGTGTCGTCGGACAGTAGCCACTCTGTACCTCCACCTGGTAGTGCCCGTGCAACCCCAGGCAGGCACAGGTCACGTGGCTGTGGACGGACACAGTGAGCTGTACAACCTGCACTGTACAATCTGGGGCTGTCAATTATTCCCCGTGTAGGCATCACAAATGGCAGAACTGTGTACACACATACACGCACACAGCAAACACAACTGTAGGGCTCCACAACATCCACATGCATTCTGCACAGACATGTCCAGTCAACTCACTGGCCCTTACATACACACATGATGTTATCCATTGGTGCAGCCTATGCCCCTGGCAAACATATCACCCTATGCATATGATGAAGCCTGTGCCACATCCCTGTCATCCACACCATCGGTGCAGGGTTATGCACAAATATTCTGATGCACAGGGTGAACAGCATAGTGAGAGGTGTATGTAATACCTCTGTATGCATAGTGAGGGATGTGTATGTTGCAGTGGTTGTGTGCAGCCTATGCCCCTGGCAAACATATCACCCTGTGCATATGATGAAGCCTGTGCCACATCCCTGTCATCCACACCATCGGTGCAGGGTTATGCACAAATATTCTGATGCACAGAGTGAACAGCATAGTGAGAGGTGTATGTAATACCTGTGTATGCATAGTGAGGGATGTGTATGTTGCAGTGGTTGTGTGTGAATACTGAGTTGTGTATGTGACATAGATTGTGTACTGTCAACATGCACCAGTCACACCATGTAGTGCAGGTGCAGCATGCATTGTAATGTGTTCACAGTATGTGTCTCGGTTACATCTGTAGTACCATGTTGGTTGTGATACCCTGGTTCCCTCCGATGGTGTACTTGCATGTGCCTACAGGTAGCAGTGTTTGCAGTCCCCCACGTGTAACTGTGGAGTACACATAGGCACGTCTGGCAATATCAGCATGCTACACGTACCTTCATCCTGACTGTTGGACACACAAACATGACACAGATGTCCGCACATATACTGCACCTGATGCATGTGGTTGGTGCCACAGGCTACACTGGACAGAGACATGACATACATAGCAGGACACATTACAGGTATGGTGACATGGTGCAGGGGTTGTACACAGCAGCCTGGCCAATGATGATGTGAGGTGTCACTTGGTAGCTGGAGGCCACACTGTGCAGCAGTAGGACCCTGTAACAGTACGTGAACATGGCCACAGTTACGGGGTGTACACCACTATAACTCACACCACATAGTGTGCAGCTGGGGACCCTTGCCTTTGTGGTCATCACCCTCACAGTACTATGCACCCACATGACGTGTCACAGAGAAGGGACATGCACAGGTAGCCAGTATGGCTGGGACCTATGGCATCAACAGGGTTGTGCAATGCATCACCATTACGGGTTAGTCAACACGTGGGGCCAGTGAAATTTCCCACCGTATATTAGCATACACACTCACACCAAGCACCAGACATACATACAGACACACACACACTGTGGTGACCACACATGTGTATACGGACAGCCGATGTGTGTGATGCACCTCACCAGCGAATGTCATGCTTCCCACACTGACGTATGTACAGTTCTCTACAATGGTGTACAGGGATGTGTAGCAACTGGGACATATTCCCCGCGATATGTGGCATCCCTGGTCACACATTCAGACACACATGGCAGTTCTGGGAATGATACACCAGCCATATGATGACACGTTTGATGGACATGCAGCGGTATTGATTGCATTATGTGTACCAACGCTATATCTGGCAAATGTGCTGCTATATACACACGAGAGGTTGTAGGTGTTACAGGTGCCATATGACATATAGTTGTTAACACCTGACCGCTGTGTATGCATTATGTCAGCACCGTCACGTAACAGCAACATAGCGTACAGTTAGCACATGGCATGATAGGATGGTGTGTGACACAACTGTGAGCCACCCCCTGCACACATACATCTAGACTGGTGGTTCACCACATTATGTACACACATCCCTCCATACGTGCTGTTTGTATGTCACCGTATACAGATGTCAATGATGGGTCTGCATTGCATCTGCATGTCATAGGTAGGTGCAACTATGTTACAGACATTGGCCACTGCACATGCATGTTTGCTGCATGCACAGTACAGATGTCACATGTGTCTCCTGTTGCCATGTTTGTATGCATTGCTATTGTTGGACATGTGTGTTGACATACATAACACATGGACTGCGGTATGATATCATGGGTGTCTCAGGCAACCAGTACAAGGGTATGTGTCCCAGTCAACACTGCTACCCCCTGTAGTGTGAGCATTCAACAGACATGGGCCCACATTCAATTTGCATGTGTAGCATTGATTAGGCCAGTGTTATGCACAAGATACATCAAAGGCCATGTATGTATGTGTTGTGTGTGCAGTCCATGCACACATCCACACAATCACATGTATGACATACCCAGATGTGTGTTCATTGGTGTACAGCAACAGTCAGGTGTCACAGCTGTGTAAGGGCCATGGCATGTCTTGAGCCGACCTGTTCATGTATACTGGTATCATTGCAATGCATAACACCTGTTGGATCCCTGTTGGTACGTGTGTACTCTGCACAGCTGGTGTACACCACTGTACAGCCCAGTGGTCATGTGTCACATGGTGTTGTTGGACCGTAAGGCTGTGTAGTGCTGCACCAACGACATGGTGCTGATTTGACAGCTACAGTGTACACTGCTGTGTGTACGTGTGTGACCTGCACCTGTGGCAGCTGTGTGTGTACAGGTCACTGCATGTGTGACCGCCCTGTGCATGAGGGCAGTTATACCTTACTGTGCCCTTCTGTGTGTACACTCCATCTGCATGCAAGATCGCTCTTTGCAACAGCTAAGTGTGTGAGCATGCCCAGTACGCCGTTGTGTAGATGGACACACAGTACATTCCACACTGCGCCCCTCCGTGATTAGACTCTGTGTGCATGCAAGTTGGCCCTTTGCAACAGCTAAGTGTGTGGGCATGCACAGTAAACCATTGTGTAGATGGACACACAGTACATTCCAAACAGACGTGTGATACTAAGCATGTGGGCATGGCCATTGACATCCTGTATAGCCATGGTGGTCATCCAGGCACCATATGTCCAATTTCAATGTCACGATGGATGCCTACATTGAACACACTTGTTGCTCTCGTGAAGGGTGTACTGTCTGTGGCGCATCCCATATCTATTCAGTGTTGTTGTGCTCCATAGATATTTAGTTGGCCCGTTGACAGCACTGGCGTGTTTGTGTACATCTACCTTGGGATGGTAATATGTTTTCAGACCGCTCACTCTCTAAACATTCCCTATCGGCATCTTTGCCTTTGCGGATGATGTCACCCACCTAGAAGTATGCCTCTGGGAGTGCTGTGTTCAGTAATCTCGGTAGCGTGTTCTGTAAATGCGTAATGCTGTAGTGTGTTAGAGTAAATAGGTGTGTGTGTTCAACTCTCGGCCTTTCCAAGTGTGTGTGTGTGTGTTTCCAGCTGCCTGGGGACAGAGTAAAGCTTTTAGATGCCTCACAACACATACATTCCCTATCGGCGTCTTTGCCTTTGCGGATGATGTCACCCACCTAGAAGTATGCCTCTGGGAGTGCTGTGTTCAGTAATCACGGTAGCGCGTTCTGTAAATGCGTAATGCTGTAGTGTGTTAGAGTAAGTAGGTGTGTGTTCAACTCCCGGCCTTTCCAAGTGTGTGTGTGTGTGTTTCCAGCTGCCTGGGGACACAGTAAAGCTTTTAGATGCCTCACAACACATACATTCCCTATCGGCATCTTTGCCTTTGCGGATGATGTCACCCACCTAGAAGTATGCCTCTGGGAGTGCTGCATTCAGTAATCTCGGTAGCGCGTTCTGTAAATGCGTAATGCTTTAGTGTGTTACAGTAAGTAGGTGTGTGTTCAACTCCCAGCTCTTCCAAGTGTGTGTGTGTTTCCAGCTGCCTAGGGACACAGTAAAGCTTTTAGATGCCTCACAACACATACATTCCCTATCGGCATCTTTGCCTTTGCGGATGATGTCACCCACCTAGAAGTATGCCTCTGGGAGTGCTGTGCTCAGAAATTTCGGTAGCACGTTCTGTAAATGTGTAATGATGTAGTGTGTTAGAGTAGGTAGGTGTGTGTTCAACTCCCAGCCCTTCCAAGTGTGTGTGTGTTTCCAGCTGCCTGGGGACACAGTAAAGCTTTTAGATGCCTCACAACACATACATTCCCTATCGGCGTCTTTGCCTTTGCGGATGATGTCACCCACCTAGAAGTATGCCTCTGGGAGTGCTGTGTTCAGTAATTTCGGTAGCACGTTCTGTAAATGCGTAATGATGTAGTGTGTTAGAGTAGGTAGGTGTGTGTTCAACTCCCGGCCCTTCCAAGTGTGTGTGTGTGTTTCCAGCTGCCTGGGGACACAGTAAAGCTTTTAGATGCCTCACAACACATACATTCCCTATCAGCATCTTTGCCTTGGCGGATGATGTCACCCACCTAGAAGTATGCCTCTGGGAGTGCTGTGTTCAGTAATCTCGGTAGCACGTTCTGTAAATGCATAATGCTGTAGTGTGTTAGAGTAGGTAGGTGTGTGTTCAACTCCCAGCCCTTCCAAGTGTGTGTTTCCAGCTGCCTGGGGACACAGTAAAGCTTTTAGATGCCTCACAACACATACATTCCCTATCGGTGTCTTTGCCTTTGCGGATGATGTCACCCACCTAGAAGTATGCCTCTGGGAGTGCTGTGTTCAGTAATCTCGGTAGCGCATTCTGTAAATGCGTAATGCTGTAGTGTGTTAGAGTAGGTAGGTGTGTGTTCAACTCCTGGCCCTTCCAAGTGTGTGTGTGTTTCCAGCTGCCTGGGGACACAGTAAAGCTTTTAGATGCCTCACAACACATACATTCCCTATCGGTGTCTTTGCCTTTGCGGATGATGTCACCCACCTAGAAGTATGCCACTGGGAGTGCTGTGTTCAGTAATCTTGGTAGCGCATTCTGTAAATGCATAATGCTGTAGTGTGTTAGAGTAGGTAGGTGTGTGTTCAACTCCCGGCCCTTCCAAGTGTGTGTGTGTGTGTGTGTGTGTTTCCAGCTGCCTGGGGACACAGTAATGCTTTTAGATGCCTCACAACACATACATTCCCTATCAGTGTCTTTGCCTTTGCAGATGATGTCACCCACCTAGAAGTATGCCTCTGGGAGTACTGTGTTCAGTGATCTCAGTAGCGCGTTCTGTAAATGCGTAATGCTGTAGTGTGTTAGAGTAGGTAGGTGTGTGTGTGTGTGTGTGTGTGTGTTTCCAGCTGCCTGGGGACACAGTAAAGCTTTTAGATGCCTCACAACACATACATTCCCTACCGGCGTCTTTGCCTTTGCGGATGATGTCACCCACCTAGAAGTATGCCTCTGGGAGCACTGTGTTCAGTAGTCTCGGTAGTGCATTCTGTAAATGTGTCATGCTGTAGTGTGATAGGGAAGTTAGGTGTAAGTTCAATTCCCAGGCCTGCCAGATGTGTGTTTGTGTGTGTGTGTGTGTGTGTGTGTGTGTGTGTGTGTGTGTATGTGTGTGTGCATGCTCCCGTCCGCCTGGGGACTCAGGTTATGCTTTTAGACACTTCACAACACAGATGTATCCTGCTGAGGTCTTTGTCTTTGAGGATGTTGACACGCATCTAGTAGAATGCCTGTGTGTCTGCTGTGGTGAATAATCTCGGTAGCGTGTTCTGTAAATGCGTCATGCTGTAGTGTGATAGGGTAGTCATGTGTAGGTTCGATTACCAGCCCTGCCACATGTGTGTGTATGTCTGTATCTCTCTCTCTCTCTCTCTATATATATATATATATATATATGTATATATAATCTATTTTCTGCCCATAACTCTGCTCTTGCATGGACAGCTGACTGTTTCATGTATCGCATATTTGCATAGCTTTCACATACCAATGGGGTATGCTGCAACTCCCAACATTGTCCATGCAACGTCCATGTTACGGGTGGTGTTACACGCCCTTACAGGCATTTGCTGTATATCTTGGCAGACATCTATCCTTGCTGTACTCTCACTGTACTCGTACATGCCAGAGGCTTCATGTATCATGGCCTAGTTTTGATGTGTGTATGTCTATTTGTGCTGTGTGCATGGCTCTGGGTATGTCCCACTATCATCATTTGTAAAGGTGACAGCCCTATAGGTTCTTCATGTAGACTGCTGTGTCATTTGACATGTCAGCACATACCTGCGGACAGTACTGCACGTCCTACTGCAGCGCATTTCATACCTTCTGTGTTATCTTGCAGTCGATATTGCTGTTTCCTCACACATGGATCTGTTTCTGTTCATACCACTCCACCTCCTAGATCAAGTTGATGGACAAGGCCTTATCTGATAGTGGGACACATAGGGGCAGTATTGACATGTTGCTCTTACAAACGTAGATAGTTGACACAATAATAGGTTTTGCATTAGTATGGCTTTTCTGTCGGATTTGGTGTCTTACTCACATGTTTGTCATTATTTCTTGTCTTCAGTTATCATGAAAGTGACAGAATGTTACTGTTGTTACATGGAACACACCAAACATAATTGGCAGAACTCTGCACATTCTGCGTAAATCTGTACAGTTGCGGAGTATGTGTCTGTAACAAAATATCAACTTTCTGACACCAATACACGCACTGTATGGCGGCATCACAGGCCACATGCCATTACATTTATATTGCAGGACACACCCACCCAGACAGTTGTATTCCTCACACAGGCCAACAGCTGCTTATCCACACTAATTGGTCTATCATGTACCATATGTGTGCGCCAGTATTTGTGCTTTCCATCAGTGGCAGAGCTCACGTACGTGTCTGGGGGACTGGACATTGTTACGGTGACACTGCATGACACCCTGAGGGACACATTACTTTTGTGTCTATTAACCTTCCACATTGACATTCACAGGGCATATGTTGTCATTCACATTTGTCTGAGTACATGCGTGTGTCTTGTACATGTTTTCTCATTTGTCCTGATGTCTTTCTTCTCACCTGTCCACCTAGTATCACTAGTTCTGTGCATGTGTTTTGGACAGGTTACCTTCATACCCCTAACCTGTACACATTATGGGTAAACGCCCTGATGTTTGACCTTGTTACATTTGTCATAGTGATGTGCTTTCTGGTAAATTGCTGGCAAGGCATTACGGACTGTGCAGTAGATAATAGTGAGTGACATTTCCATTACATGATTAGTAACACTCATAACATCTATATTCATGGGTACGCCAGTATTCTCACAACGTTCTGATTTTGTCTGGGGTATAGCTAATATAGTCCCTAGTTGTATTTCATGTACTATGCCTTAGTGCAGCTGTGTTATTCTGACAGTTTGCCAGTTATGGGTACCATCTTGGTCGTATGCATGTCCATCCATGATAATCACCTACATGACACTGATATAGGGCCCTACATATTGCCAAAATGGTTTCTGCAATATCCAGTGGATGGTTTGCCCCATTATTGAGAATATAGGCGTGTGCTATACCCACATCACTCACACGGGGCGGGCCTACGAAATCCCTGCCAAACAACACCTAGGCCCATTTCTGCATATGCATGATTCCCATACCTGACAACCCTCTACAGTACCCATTACACATGTTTAATGTGTGCGGTACTGAAGTATGGAGACACTTATATGCACTCCCCACTCTCCGGATATCAGTTTGTACGTCATACATTCTATTGATAAATGTGTCGTCACCCTTGCACCTGATACTGTTGCATGTACAGCTATTTCGTATTTGCTGTGGTCACTTCTTTTGCGTCAATGTCGGTTGACACTACGTAAGATTCAATTTTTGGAGTCCTGCAATGGACACCTATCTGCATGTTTAAAGTGTAGAACTTGCTGGACTGTCACATTCTGGCTAATGGTTTGGAATGCTGCGGTTTATTCACCTTTCCTGCATGTCTGTTTGTCTACCCATATTAGATATAACGTTGCCTATTTATGTACATATGTCATATCTACGGGACATAAGTCTGTTGTGTATACATATATACATGTACAATCCTCATTTCATAACTTGCTTTGGTTTACGTCTGTGGATTATGTGTATACACATATATCTATATCCATACCATACCTTTCCACTATACAGATTGTCGCAGAGTGTACAGCTGCTTGCCCCTTTATCTTCGCTGTGTTTTAAATAAACCTGTGTCTATCTGGCAATGTCATGGCATTTCATTTGAGACTTACAGTGGGGATTTCTGGCAAGCAGTTCAGGTTATGACTGCATACCCTTCAGATAATCCATGCTACTGACACACCCGTTATTCTATCCACTTTCTATGTTTGTTCTGGCACATATCTGGTGTTTGTCCCTATTTGTACCGGTAGTTTGCATGGCTTTGTCCGGTTTCATACTTTACGAGATTAACAGGTTTGAGCCATGTATAACTAACATGGGGGAAACAGCATTCATTTACTATGCTGTGAGCGGATCACACACGCGCAGGCGCACTTGCATTTCCTTATTGTGGGTTACGCGCAGGCGTGCATGCATATCCTTATTGTGGGTTACATATGTTTACTAAGTCTTTGTGCTTATGTGGGCTTTATTACTTGTGATAGTACCAGTAATTATCTGTAATATGGTTAACGGACGTTTGCGAAACACACGTTCACCTTTACATATGTAACTGTCTGTACAGCACAGACACATTCATTACACTTTCACATTATATGTGCTGTAGTCATTGTTCAACCGGGACTGCATTCACGTTGGCCGGATGCTGTAACCACTATACGTTTGGTGTTCTGACTCATTTATATGCATACCCATAGTACATAGCTACATTAACATATGCCTCACCGCTTCACTTACGTCACAGGCATCCATTCTCCTGCTGGGAAAAATGCGGTACTACATGTTACACATTCCCTATTCCCTACTGCTCTGGACCCACGCTGCATATTTCATCACTGCAGGGATATTCAGAACCCAAAGGCTTATAGTCCTGACACATACAGGTCTTTAATTGTCAGGGTGTTCATGTGGTGATCTGGGTTTAGGCTTGTCCGCCTGGTGAACGGAACTGCCCTGACCGTGTTCAAATGTCAGACAAAGCACATGGACAGGGTTTGTCCATTTTAAACATTTAATCTGTGTTTACAGACACAGGTGTTTGGGCACCTGTCAGCAGCTTATGATGTTGGCAATACATAATATGGGTGGGGGCAGTTACGATACATAATCCACGGTGAGTGGTGTTCCCATTCACATTTGACTATTTCCTGCATTCATTCTTACGAGGGTTATTATTTTGCACATGACTTAACTATGAATTAATTACGGGTATGCAGTAGTACAGTCAACATATGTGACGGCTTGTTACAGTATATATGTATGGACCTCTGTAATACTGGGGACTACCCAACATCCTTCACAACATTTCCTGCTTATGTACATACTACTATTCCGTGAACTTTCGAAGCTTGTGAGAGCAGTAATTACATCTGTCCCTATTTGTCCACCCATCCTTTTAGGCTTTTTCCAGGTTTTGTTGCTGTAATAGGTTGAGAGGTGGTGTCGGTATGTGATTGAGTTGGATATATACTGTTGATAATTCAGTGGGGAGTAGGGTTACCACTTGTTCCTCTTTGCGAGGGGAGGTCCCACTTTGGACGGTTGTGTCCTGCGACGACACCTAAGACATGGCAAATGTCCTGTGATTTTAAGACAATAATATATTTCTTCATTTCTGTACTAGTTGCATGATACAGGTATTTTGTATCTGGTACACATAACTATTATTTGGGATAGTATAAGCTATTCAAATGCTATGGCATTAGCTTTTATCTTGGCATACACGTGTAATTCTGTACTTTGCACAGGCCGGGGGTATGTTTTATCCTGCAAATTCTCACATTTCTACAAGGGATGTCCCACCTTGGCCATCTGAACAGGTGGCTACCCTAGTGGGGTGACCTGCATGGTGGACAGCTGTTCCATCCTGCGTAGTATGAATTGCATGTCTGTGTAGAAACTGAACAGTACCGTGACTGCACATACATGTTTTGTCCAGATGTGTACAGTAATGGGCACCGTGGCGTGTAAACAACTCTGAGGTTTCAACAGGTTACTTATCCCACGCGGGATGTACAAACATTTTGCCGTAACATTAACGCACGGGCATTTGGATTTACGTACCTGTGATGGGATGTTTACAAACGTGGGATACATATTTGCAATCCGGACACTGCCTAGGACGATACTTCCTACTACATATGGGGAATACCCGCTATGTGTAGGTGTACGGATGTGCAAGGCTGGTAGCTGGATTTGGTGGACATTCAGACATGGGTGTGGGTTATCTGCTATACAGGGGTTATTGCGTATTGCATTTGCATGCATGGGTTCTACTTTTGGATATCCCGGTTCCGCATATAGCATCCTATGTGTATGTGACGGTTACGTTCCTGTTCATGTGTATAGCACATTTTAATATACATATGTTTGTGTGTGTTTGGTATACAATATGGACTGTCAGGTTTCTTTACAGTTGTTATATAGCCACAACTGCCCTGCTGTGTACTATCACTACCACTGTGGGACTGCTGGTGACCATACCCATGGGGCTAGACGTGTGTATTGGCGGCGCGCTGACATGATGCGCTTCACTTCCACTGGGTATAACTTCTGACAGTGCAGTACATTACGGACACACGATTTTAAATGTCATTTGTTCCATGGACGGAAACACATATTATGTTGTGTGCATTTCTGTTTGGTTCTCCATTTTGTGTGGCCGGGAACTGTCTTGCATGCTTTGCATACGTTTCATTATCCACGGACACAGATAGGTGCGATTACTATTGCAGGCAGGCTATAATATTCAGCAGTTTAGGTTGCTCATCACCAGCTGACATTGACACGCCTCCAGGCGCAGCTTAGTAACGCCCCATGCACTCGCCACGAGTCCTATGCATGTGGATGTGGTAGCGGTGCACCTTCATTAATATGCATATGGTGCTACTACACCATTTATATGCCGCACCGCCAGCGCAGGCCTTACACCGGCCTTGCGCCGAGCTTCATGAATCTGGAGGATAATGTTTTTATTTTTATAATGATGTTTTTTTATATATGTAACATATATTATTATTATTATTATTATTATTATTTTGTATATAGTTTGGTTACAGACTGTAGCCTTATGGATACATGGCTTATTTATGAGTAACTGAATATTCAATTGTGTTTTTAAGATTACAGATACCTGTTATTTTAAATGTTTAAATGGAGCATTTATTTTTTTGGCACCAAAAATTCTTTAAATACGATTCATTATTGTTTATATGTGTTCTGATGAAGTCCACTTTTATGTGGATGAAAGCACTTAATATGGAGGATTTATATGTGATTTATTTGTTTCATTAAACGCTTAATTTTTCACCAGTCCGTGTATTGGCTATACTTTTGGAAACAGATCTCTGTTACTGTTTCGCTTGTTCCAGCTGTTCTGGTGTTTTTTTTATATCTAGACATTGTCAACAGAATAACTTATGTTATCAGGCAAATGTGACAATAAATCTAGGCAGTAGCAACTAAGCAAGAATCTATCTATTCAGGCTGCATGTAACATGCTTGCAGTGCATGACTAACAGCATACACACAATAAACACATCCCAGGGCAAGGTATTATCTGAAATACAGTTAATCACAGTGCATTGAAACATTAACAAAAACTATTTCCCATGTACAATGCTATCAATTTAACCCTTTAGAGGTAAGTAGAGTGTTCAGACATAGAAAGCAGAGGTTCAGAACCTCCAGCAGTGGTGCATGTTTTAATTGTGCTGTAAAAGCATTAATCTAGTGGTCCTTATCAGTTATCATGCTACAGATTGCTTAAATATGAACAGTTTTGAATGTTTGTAGAATTTCAGACTAAGTTTTATTTATTGCTGTGCACAAGCAAAAGCACCATGATCTATTCTCAGTAGCTAACGATAGGTACATGCTGTTGTTCATGGCTATAACTGACGTACGCTGAGTAAGGATTATAAAATAACAGGGTTATCTATGTATGATACCATTTATCATGCAATCATATTAAAATGCTCCAGCTGAAGGATAAAAACAATATTGTAAACTTACAGAGATCAGAGTTCCACACCAGCTGTATATTGACTGGTACGTTAGCTGGATGGGAGGTGTAGGGGGCATGGAGAGAGTGTAGATACCGTGGATGTTGACAATGGTGCTGTGAGAAAAACTACAGATTTGGATGGGATATGGGCCAAATGAAACAAAAGAGGCAGGGGACCAGCTCATCTATATACCAGCAAATGGAGGGCTGTGGGTGCTGGAGCCAGAAAAAAATTGTTTAAAAAAGTAACAGAGTTAAGTAAGTATTTTTTTTACATTGTGTATTACCTTTATATGCCTTTCAGATTAAAAAAAAAAAGTTGTAGAAGGTAAAAGTTGGGAGGAGGGTTAACTGAGGAGAGAAATGCATTTGAGGTGAAAGATAAAAATATAAAAAACTGAAATTATATAACTTAAGATTTAATCCAGTGTAGTATGAGATCAAACCAGTACCACATCTATGGTGGGGTGGGAGGGGTCCTTCCAGCTACTAACCAACCAAAACAAACACCATTAGATTTATACTGAGAGGTTATGGCTTAGAATTGCATATATATTCCAGATGTAGTGAGTGGAAGATAAAATGTTCTGCTGAGAGGTAAACTTCTCAGGAGGGATGAGAGCTTGCAGTTAGCATTGAAGGCAGCTGATGACTTGGCTCAGGCTTCAGGTAAAGAGATGAGAGTTCTACAAGGTTATATTGACTCATTCAGTAGCTGGAGGTGGAGGGGCGATGAGTTGGGGCTGTAGATGCTGGGGAGTTTGAAAATTATGTATTTTATTCTGTCGAAATGTGTTTATAACTCTTGCACATGCCTTAAGCATGCCATGTTCAGCTAAGTCTGTAGTGAACGCACATGCTTATTTACTACCGCTCCCTTTTCACTTGTTGTGTCTTTTGGCTTTTCCCGGCTAGGGGTCACCACAGCGGAACTCCGGTCCGCTAATGATTGGCAGCGGATTTTTACGTGCCGACTTGCCAGCTCTGACGCACAACCTTCAACGAAGGTACGCCCATTCACGCATATCTCCACACAGAAGACGCTCTAGCTGAGAATCGAACGGGACAACGTCTTACTGTGAGGTGACAACGCTACCACAGCAGCAGCTCCCTTTTCACTGCTACTTAATATTTTAAAGAAATAGGCCACTCATCTTGGCAGAAAATGTTAGTTCTAGAGATCTCAGGAAACAAATATGCTGTATTTATGCATTGGCATGAATTATTGTTTATTCATGAATTCTTAATGTCAGTGCTGTTTTTTTCTTATATTTTGTGCTTTTTTACTTCATACATAAGACCTTCAAACAGTAATGATATGGTTCCTGAAAATAAATTTGTATTGCTGTTGTCCTAATATTGAACAGCTCTTCAGAGAAACATTCAGGCATTCCTTACTATGGATTAAAAAAAAAAAAAAAAACAAATGCAGATAAATAGTTGTTATAATTATTGCTAAATTTTTAATATCACACTAAGATCCTTGTTTTGAATACAGCTGTAGTTTTCAGACTGCAGTGACCTTGGATAACACACTATGGTAAAAAATATAAAGAAACCACCTACGCCAAAAAAAAAAAAAACACCAGCATATGTTGTTTTGTTGTTTCAGTAATCATGTAATTAATAAGGGTCTCATTTAAACATGATTTCCATAATTTCATAAAACCTTTGCAGTTTATACACATTTTAAGGTATTTTAACTACAAAAAATATGGCACTTTAAATCTTCTGTTCTGTTTTCCAAGCCAATGATGTGTACAAAAAAAAATGCAATGTGCCATTTTGTGTCCATCTGAGAAAGGAATGCTTAGAAGGAAACTAAACAAGTCTATATGTCCCATCTGCTCTAATATATATTATTGCACTGTAGAAAATGGGTATATTACAACTGAAATGAAACAATATCACCCGATAACCAGTTAGTATCACTTATCCTAAAACACTCTTGTTAACATGCAATGCACTATTACTGAAATCAATGAGTTTTATAGAATGCTTCGCATCATACTTTATCTAGAAATCTAACTTGAGACTATATCAAGCTATTACCACATAGGAATGTTCTTTTTTTTCTACATCAAATTATTATACTTGCATTTGTGAGTGTGCAGAAATTAATGGAGTTCAAAACATGCTATTGTGTTCTGTAATTTTGTGACTGTTTTGTGGTCAACTATTTGAAAATGCCATCTTGCTTCTTAGAAATTTTAGTACCATCAAATGGATCAAACCTGAATATGTTAGCTCCATTAAGATTAATCCTTCAAATGTTTTTGACAACTTTCAGTAGGCCCTACCCATTAAAATGTGTTTCAGAACCAACATCATTTTTTAAGTAGTAGGAGGACAGAACATGGACTGGTCAATGAAGTCTGCAGGGTTTCTTCTGTTTTAAATTATTAGATCTGTCTTAAGGTTGGAACCTTTCTGCAATATTGATCATCTATCTTTATACATGGCATTTTAAATGGTATTCAGAATATTCCATAAAGATGGGCATATGTAAATTTCCTACATAATCCATAGCTATAACAAGATAAGCATGCATATTATTTTGATGATATCTCAGTTTAGTTTGTATTATTTCCAGATCAAAAGAAAGAACAGACAAATAAACATAAATATGGTCTTTAAATATTATCTAATAAAATAACATCTTGTGTATTTGTATGCGTTATTAATGCTGCTTGATTCAGATTGCTGGATTCCTACAAATTCACTTGTTTGAGCTTTGGGATTTCAGCCAATAGATTCTTTTCTTGCCATTATTTATTGATGGAGTAAATATAACTAAAGGTGCTGTAAACGCAGACACACACACACACACACACACACACACACACACACACACACACACACACACACAGACATAGGCTCATAGACATACATATAAATTCACACATATTCACACACACGCACACACACACACACACACACACACACACACACACACACACACACACACACACACACACACACACACACTGACAATGGCAATGGCTGCAGTGAAATACATCTGCATTCTATTTGAGTCTTGTCTAAGATATGTTACCGATGGTATACTAACTTTAAACACTAAGTGTTCTCCACATTTTTCTTCCACTGCAACCTGTTGAGAAATTGTCTGTTTGGCATATGTGGCATGCCTAGCTGAATCAGACTTGAACCAGAAAGTTAGTTGCTGTGAACTGAAAAAACACACACACACACACACACACACACACACACACACACACACACACACACACACACGCACACGCACTCACACACGCACACACACACATTTATGCACAGCACTTTCTTAAAAATGGTGCTATGTAGCCAATACTCCTAAGACATGTTCTAGAAATCTTAAGTTTGTGATACATATTATAGTTTCTCTTTAAAGAAATTGAAGTAATCTGGTTCTCCCTTCCTGGGAATTTAATGAAAGAAATGGGTCTTGCCTTTGACTTTGCCATGCATTTAGAATTTTTTGATAGCATGCAATATGCCACTGTCTATAATAATTAAAGAAATACAGATTGCTGGTGCTGAATGATGATTATATTTGGCACACATTATAGTTATCAAATCCCTCTTGCTTTCTCTAACCTTCTCATATCCATTAGTACACAGATGGTCTGTAATATTCACAGACATGTAAATTAACCAAGCACTTTAATAGCTATCACAGAGTAAGCAGCAATGCTTGGTTTCTTGACTGACATCTACTCACATAATCATCTTGTCTTTTATATAACCTTTCTACACTAATTAGTATGCAGATATTCTACCGCATTCATGACAAACCACAAATGAAACTTTTCTTGCAGTTTATCTCATCGGCAGTCCATTCTCAACTGCAAACAATGTAAATGAACAGACTTTTAATTTTAATTTTACATTTTTTTATGTTTTTGCTAAAGAATGCAGACTTTTCCAAAAAGCATGTACAAAAAATGTTCAAATACTGGTCTAAATCTTTCTAGACTGTTTGCATATACCTTGATATTCTGATTTCCACTGTTGTATCTTGTTACTTTTTGTCTTCATATTTTGAGGGTATTTCTGTGGGCATCATAAGCACTTTATAGGACAGTTGTGTTCCAGATTAGTTATTGCTGATGTGCCCTTTTATCAGTGCGTTATGTGGTGTGCCCCCTTCTCCTATTTTCTACTGTACTCTACAGCATGATTCTTCTTTGGTCTGCACTGCAACACATCCCTCTGTGCAGCTCAATTTATTTATGCTCTTTCAAATTTTGGTTGTTGCAGCATTAGGCTTGGGAGTTTTTTTTTTTAACTGCATTCTGATCTTTTTCTTCCCTTTTATGGATTTAAGCACCTGTGCCCTGTTTCTTATTATGTCTTTTAATTTGATTTTCTTGTTTGAAAACATAGTGATCTTGCTTACTTCACTGCATGTCTTCCTTGACAAATTGTATGTTCTATTATTGTAACTGGTTTACCTGTGTTATGTGCACTGTTTGTCTGCAATTAATTTTGACAGAGCAAATTCCTCTTCTTCACAAATTGCTTAATGCTCTGGGATTCTAATTCATCAACTTAAGTTAAACACTCAAAAAAATGTTTCTCTGAGGTCTTGTACTAGAAGAGTGAGTTTTGTGCTCCTATTCTGTCTATTAAATTGAATAGATTTAACATGGGTGTAAGACTCCGCCATGAGCGTACTGTTTCTCCATCTTGTTCAACAGCTAACAGATTCAGTTTCAGTAGAAGCTGAAATCTGCAATGACGGATGCAGGTCTGTTCTGAGATGATGCTCTACATCTCTTCTAGAAGTTCTGTTAACAAATAGCTCTGAGGAGCTCATTACTGCTTAAACTGAAGGCTTGTGATAATGAGCTTTCACAGAATCATGGGATCATAAGAGAATACTAAGCTAACAACCCTGGGTGGGAAGCCTGTTCCAGAGTTGGGGCAGCCTCCAAAAGACATACCCTTCCCGCCTAGATTTAGGTCCCTAGATTAGGTGTTTCTGGTGTTATTCATTTTGTTGGTGTGCAACAGGATAATTAAGGCTGGATGAGGGGATGTTTTCTAAGTTACGCAGAGGTCGCCACTCAGCAGCCTGTAGGAGACTAAGTATAAGGAAAATGCTTTCAGGTGGTCAGTGTAGGACTTGTTTTCTATAGCATGTATTCTTTTTGTGACGAGCCTCTGTGATTGTTCCAGTTTTTACATAATATGCCTAGTCACATTCATACTGAAGGATGTATTGCACTTGACAACTTGTCTTATGAGGGCAGAATTCAATGGAACAATGACATGTTTGGCCCTGGATGCCATAACTTATTTATTTCATTTATTTTATAGGCACAATAGACACAATCAATTGGTTTCCCTGGCCCCTGTATTATAACTTAGGTCTGCTAAATTATAACGCAATAGTGGTGTTCGGCCATAAGATAGAGCTCAGAGAGAGAACGACAAATGAATCCTGATTATGAACAACAGTCATAATACTTGTATAGATAATAATGTGAAAACTTTTTATGTTTTTGAGGAGTATTTTAATTTATTAAAGTATGTTAGATTTTAATAATATAAAAGATTATCTGAATTATTTCATGTGATGCTTTATGACTGGTTTTAGGGAATTTTAATATTAAAACTTTATAAATAGGTATTTTAATTAAATTATTGGTAAGGGATTTTCACTGGTGTTTCATGATTGGTTAGTATATAAATTGGACATTTAGGGATAATTATTTGCATCTGATGAAGCCTTCTATTGAAATGAAAATGTGGTGACACATTTGTTTTGATATATTTTATCGGATTAATAAACGAGTTGGTCGTCCTTTCACAAGTTCCTATAAAGTCTTGGTTTTGGTATGTTCTTATTCGGAACACTTTCCTCCATCCTTTTCTATTTTTGTGGCTATTTTATTTATTTGTTGACATTTGTTGACTGAGAAAGTCCACTGGGTCAGAATAACCCATTTTCAAGAGATTATACTTTCGCCTTACGGAAGTTTCTTAAGGATTAAATATTGATTAGTATACTTTGTTTAAGAGAAAGTCACAGAAGTACAGTTGGTTTACTAGTATTTCAGTTGATCTAAAAAAGGGGTAATCTAATCAGTAAACTCATTGGTGTTGGTTTATGGGGTAATGAAGTTCTGATCACAAGGACAGATGTGATTATTAAGAAATTTATTTTTTAGGGTCACTTTGAAGGTTTTCATAGACTCTATTTGTGTTATCAAGAGGGGTAGGGCATTCCATAGCATTGCTATGGAATAAGAGTATAAGCTTTGTCCAGCTCTCTTATTGTGTTTGTATACGGTAAGAAGCTGTTTATTAGTAAAATTAAGATTTCAGGGTGGGATGTAAGATTGTACAATAGAATGTAGTGATGGGCAATTATTTGGATTGTATATTAATTTATGAGCAAGAGTTAATTGAGTGTATTGGAGGCAATGTGGGAATTCCAACCATTTAATGGTGTAACAGTTGTGAGTGTGGTTTTGCAGTCCAGAAGCAAATTTGGCAATTTTATAATAGCATGATTGTAGTTTGTTACTTAAGGATCAGTGAAGGCTGCTAAAGATGGGGAAACCATAGAAGACTGAGGTAAGTAGGAGTGAATGTGCCAGTTTTATTCTTGTGGGCTTATCCATATACAGTTTATGTCTATATAGTTTATCTAGTTTTGAGTGTGTTTTTTTGGATTGTGTTAAGGAATGTGTTGTTTGAATGATAGTTTATCATCTATAGTGATGCTCAGATGTTTAGCTGTTTTCACTACTTCAATTTCCATATTATTTAGGGAGTAGATTTTGAACTTTTATGGGGTGGTTTGGAAGAGAATATTAGTAGTTTGGATTTTTTTGGGATTAAGATTAAGTATTTTGATTTTTATTTCTTTCTGTTTATATATTGTTTATTATTTATGTAAACAATTATATGGAGTATGTTTGTTTTGTATTATACATCATATGTTAGTATATATTCTGTAGATGTGGAGTTGTGTTAGGATTTTTAACTAAGGCTTTTAGTATGATAGAATGTGAGTTTTAAATAAGATTATAACTAATAATATATATTTGAAATTGTAAAAATTTTATGTATACAGATTAGTACTGCTTAGTAATCTTTTTTTATAAGCAAAGAAGCTAAAATGTACTTTGTTTATTGATAAAAGTTTGTTATTGGTTAATTTATTAATTATTACCAATTAGCTTTAATTGCAAGCTGTATAAAAGGTAAGCTAAAATGTTAGTTTGTATCTTGACAAAGCCCGGGAGGTCCTGGGTGAAAGCGCTTGATTTGAACTGAATTCTGCTTTGCTGACGAATCTGTGGATTTTATTGTCGGATTAAATAAGTTTTTCCTACTACGTTTGATCTGAAGCTGTGACTTTTTGCTGTTTTACCTGTTTGGGTTATCGTGTTTGACTTTTCTGGATTTTTTTGGGATTAAGTAGTAATTAAACTTTGTTTAGCCATGTTTTTATGTTTAAGAAGGTGTTGTGTTTGATTTTGAGGAGATCTGGGAAGTTGCTGGCCAAGGATATAACAGTAGAATCATCAGCATACTGGATTTGAGAACTATGTAGGGAGACAGTATTGAGATTATTTATAAATACATTAAAAAGTAATGGTCCAAGAATGGAGCCCTGGGGGATGCCTACTTTATTAACCAGATAACCAGATTGTTTGTTTTGCCATCAGACAAATTGCTGCCTGTCTTTCAGGTAGCTAGTAAACCAGGTAATGATATATACAGTACATCATAATGTTTTTAATTGTGGATTAGTTTGCTTATAAGTTGTATAACATAGAATGATTTTCTTAATACTTTAGGCACATGTTGGTCAAAGGTCAAGTCACTGTCTACATGTATTGCCAAATCCCTGACTACTGAGTCTACTCTTAGGGGGTGTATTATTGAAGTAGTAATTTATGGGAGTAGTTGGCATACTAAAGGATACTCTTATGCAGTTCTTACCATTGAGTTTAAGATAGTGACTCCAGCACCAGTTATCAGTCTGTGTCTGATCCTCTTGGAGGAGGTTTGTGTCTTGGGGGATTCAATGACTGCACCTAGTTTGGAATTATCTGCAAATTTGGTAAGCCAGAGGCCTTTGACTTTTGCCATGACTTCAGAGAAGTAGATGCTTAATAGGATCAGGCCTTGCACTGAGCCCCGAGGTGACACTTCCCTATCTTTGCTTCTAGGGTACTATCTGTTAGCCAGATGGCTATCCAGCAGGTGATGTAGGAGTTTATACCTTATTCAGTGAGCTTCTCTACAATGAACGAGTGAGGAATTGTGGTGAACTCTTTGGCCAGGTCAAGATTGGTATTATGCACCATTTTGCCCTCATCCATTGCTTTGGTGACATCCATGAAGACGTCCACCAGGATTAGTAGACATGACCTTCCCTTTATGAAACTGGACTGACTTGGAGCTTGTATCTAAAGGTTTCCTGTGTCACTATTTGTCATGTTCATAATAATTCTTTCTATGGCTTTGCATATGACACAAGTCAGGCTTATCATGACGTTGTAGTTTCTTAGGCCGGTAGGCTCTTGTATTGTGGGATGATTGATGCAGTCCTCCATTGACTTTGCATGAAGCCTCTTTGGAGGTTATTACTAAGTTGTGCTTTCAGAGGCCTTGAATTGTCATGTTTTGTGTTACTAAGGCTGCATCCTGAGATAATGTCAGGTCCCAGCACTGCAATGTTTTCTGCCTTTGAGTGTGCATTGAAAACTGATTCCTTGATGAGTGTTGGCAGCGCTATGGTTGGGGGTCTTTCTAGAGAGGTATCTTGGAGAGTATATTAAAACTGATACTGAATTTATTGACCAGTAGGTTTGCCACATTCTCATATTCAATATAGGTGGCTGTATTTACAATTAGTTTGGCACATTGCTGTGCATTTCCTTTGAGGTTTTTGGGCATAACAGAATAAAGCTTTGTGGTTATCCTTAACCTGGCTGGCTACATTTACCTCAGTTTTGGCTTTGGATGGCTTCATTACTCCCCTGAGTTGTTTACTTAGTTTATTGAAGGAGTTCATACCTTGCTGAGTATTGTATTCCTATTTTGATCAGGATTTTCTTAATTTTGTTACATAATCTCTTGATGTTATGATTCCACCAGGGTATTTTTGAGATTGTCATGTACCCATTTGCATTAGGTACCACAGCCTCTCTACAGCTGTATATATAATTGTAGAAGGCTTTTTTTAAATGACTCAATGTAGCTATCAGTATTCCCTGTGTTGGAGGGGGTGCTGAAATTTTGCAGGGAGTCTCTTTTGGAAGTAAGAAGTTTGCCTTGGAATAATTTCTAAAGTTCCAGGATTATCTGGTATCTCAGGTTTTATTTTTATTTCAAAGGAGACAGCTTTATGGTCTGATCTGATTAATGAGGACAAAACATTTGGGAGGGTGTAATGCTCCTCCATGTTGGTGAGGGCTAAGTGTATGATGTTCACATCCCAAGTGGGGTTACAGACTATCTTCTCCAGGGTTTTATTGGTTAAGGTTATAGGGTTTGGTTTTATTGGCCTGAATGTAACCATAAAGATTTAGAAAGTAAAAAGTGATGGGCATTCAGAAGGCAATTAGCTGAAGCACTTAATGTCCTTAAGGGGTATTTGCATATATCCCATGGGACTTTATTTCAGGATGTTTAAAGAATCACACAGTGAAAACAGTAGCCTGACTGTGTTTTTCTTGCTGTGTTGGTATATACATATGTGTGCGTGCATGTGTGTGTGTTCTGTCTTTTGGCTTTTCCCAGTTAGAGGTCACCACAGTGGACCTTCGGTCCGCTAATGATTGGCAGTGGATTTTTACAGTGCCAAGATGCCAGGCTGATGCCCAACCTTCAACGAAGGCACACTCATTCACACACGCATCTACCTGCATGTCTTTAAACGTCACTCGACTGCAGGGAGGACATGCAGACTCCCCACAAAAGGCACTCTAGTCAAGAATCAAATGGGAGAACCTCTTGCTGTGAGGCGATAATGCTAACCTCTGCACCACCGCGGCTATGTGTGTGTGTGTGTGTGTGTGTGTGTGTGTGTGTGTGTGTGTGTGTGTGTGTGTGTGTGTGTGTGTGTGTATGTGTGTTTGTGTATATATATATATATATATATATATATATATATATATATATATATATATATAGATAGATATGAATAAAGCTGCAATTGACATGCGTGTTTAAGACTAGTCTGAGTATTCTGGAAAAAGCTCACCATCTGCAGTAATTGCCTACCATAGTTATATCAATTGCTGCAGTGGCAAGAAAATGCATTTCTGAGACAGTTATGGCCAAAATGAGAAAGACCTTATTATCAGCTCATTAATATCATATTGTAGCAAACAGTTATGGTGCTCATACTTGTGGCTCTTGTATCATGTTGGCAAAGGCACCCACATGCATATACACACACACACACACACACACACACACACACACACACACACACACACACACACACACACACACACACACGCGCACACATGCACGCACGCACACAGACACATACACACACACATATGCGCACGCACGCACGCACGCACACACACACACACACACACACACACACACACACACACACACACATGCACACACACACACACACACACACACACACACACACACACACACACACACACACACACACACACACACACACACATGTGCACACTGCTTCCATGTGAGTGAACGAGTGGCCACCATATTTTGACAGTGTTCATTTTCCTTCCAGTAGTGGTAATTTTTTTTTTGTGACCAAGCTGTTCTGTGAATTGACAACAGTGCAGATTAGGAACTGCTGATATTTCCAGGGAACAGAACCCGACTGATTGACATTAGCTTCTCTGCTGCACTGCTGCTTGATCATACAGTACTGCCCATGAGAACACATGTGTGCACAGGCCCCTGCTAGTGGAAAACCCAGTAGTAAGGACACTGAAGAAGTGAAAAGTCTTACCATAAGGGGTGAAAATGGCCATGTTTCTGAATTCCAGACTGACTGTTTTAGGAAAAGCAGACACATAGACTTGCATATACTGAAGTTAACACTGCCTAGGAAAACTTGATTTCCTAGAGGCCTCGACAGAAACAGTATTTAACTTTGCTCTCACTCTTTTAATGCAAGCACCAGCTGTAGCATTTTATTTATTTAAAATAAATTATAGTACTTGATTTTTTTTTTACTTTTCATTGCTTGACTTCTTAAGCCTTGATCACTTTTACAAATACCAAATTAGATTTCCTCTTGAAAACTGTTGATTAACTTTGATAGTCAGAGTAAACCACCTAACATCCTATATCAGTCACCTGACTTGTACTGAGATAAGCAAAGTTATAAAATAAAAATGAAATAAAAATGTTAGTGTTACTAGAAAATTCTGCATGTATATGAAAGTTGTATGCATTTTAAAATATCTTCCTAATTATCAGGACAAAACCGGCTGCTGATGTTTTAGAAGCATTTCTGCATGATACCAGTAAATATCTCTGCTTTCATTTTGGAAGGTGTTTGGTGTGGTATTCCTTTGCTTGGTTTGAAATCGGTAAGTTTTGTTCACTGCCGTGGCAAACAAAGAAACATAAATAAATAAATAAAATACATATTTATGATCCATTACTTCTTTTTACTTCACGTAGTCTACAGGGCAGGCTGTACAGGGTATTTGTGCATGCTTTGATTTTCATTTTCATGCAGTATTTTTAGATGGTTTAGTTATTAAGAGAAGTTCAGGAGGCTGTCTCTTGGGGCTGTCATCAAAGACTAAATGGATAATTGCGTTGATATTTTGGGCCTTGTGCAGAATGCTGAAAACAACACTCAACGCAGAAAGCAGTAATGGAATACATTATATCAGTGGTGGTGACATATACCAATATATTAATACTAGTGTATATGTAATTAAGTCTTTTTGTAACCCACAGATCAAGAAGTTAAAATGAATTCTGATTAAGTTAGGATTTATTAACTGTTAATGAATTTCTTAAAATAGTAAACCAATGACCCTCCCCATTATCATACATACCACTGTCGCATAATGGATAATTCTGAGAATAATTCCATGCGTTGTTCAATTATTATAACTTTTCTTCTGCATTTTATTTCCGCCTACCATGGTACTGAGTTCAGAATAGACAGAAAATGTAATTTACCCTTTCATTTAATCATTTACCTCATGATTTGCCCCATGATACACTAAGCAATAAGATGGGTTACACTGGAAATGGGTGCTGTGTTAAAGACATTCCCCCGGATTCTCTATGCCTTGCACGGCGTGTAAGATCAGTGCAGGAACTCTAGCAGGCAATATGTCTGCTGTGTGATCCAGGAACAGCCTGCAGGGGCATGCACGAGCATTCCTGCACTAATCCTGCATGGAAGAAAATCTTGTATGCAAATCACCCCATTTGCAGGAGAAATCCATTCAAAGGAGGTGAATTTGCGATCCAGGAAGCTTGCAACCGGCCGTGCAGGACTATTGCAATCAGCAGAAATATACTCGGTTAGTAACCGAGTACTTGTTGTTGTTTGTCTTTTGGCTTTTTCCCGGTAAGGGGTCACCACAGCGGAACTCCGGTCCGCTAATGATTGGCAGTAGATTTTTACAAAACGCCGAGGTGCCAGCTCGATGCCCAACCTTCAACGAAGGCACGCCCATTTACGCATGCATGTCTTTCGAGCACTACCCAACCACGGGGAGGACATGCAGACTCCACATAGAAGGCACTCCCAAGCCAAGTCGAGAATCGAATGGGAGAACCTCTTGCTGTGAGGTAACAATACTACCGCTGTACCACCACGTTAGTAACCAAGTACATTTCTGCAAAATCCAAAACGGAGCTGTGACAGCTCCAAATAAAGGTTGCATATCAGTTAGAAAGTATGCCAATGGCCAAGTATAAGGCCACTGGCATTGCAAACAGCTTGTTGTTGTGTCTTTCAGCTTTTCCCGGTTAGGGGTCGCCACAGAGGAACTTTGGTCCGCTAATAATTGGCAGTAGATTTTTACGTGCCAAGTTGCCGGCTCTGACGCACAACCTTAATGAAGGTACACCCATTCATGCATGTCAACACACAAAAGATGCTCTAGCTGAGAATTGAACAGGATAACGTCTTACTGTGAGGTGACAATGCTACCGCAGCACCACCACTGCAAACAACAACAAAAAAAAAAGAAAAACTTTTTTTTTAACCAATCTCGACTGTTTAATTGTAGGGCAGTGGTGAGCAAATGGGATCGCAGGGAAAATAACAAAATAAACCTAAATGAAGCATTCTAACTAAAATCACTATTCTGCCATGCAAGTCAATGGCAGGCAGCATGGCCAGTGAGTAGTGGTTGCTAAGAGGGGAGCCTCAATGTGAGACGTGTATCTATGCATTAACAGGCATTCCTATGCAAATGAGGAGAATGACAGTGAATCCCAGTTTTCCCCATCATGCTAGTCAGGTCCCAACAGTCTAAGAGTAGGAATAGCTTGATGCAAGCCTAGGAGTTAGCTGACATCATGGGGGGGTGTTTCAGGCATACTGTAAGTGGACAGGAGCCCTGTGGCCCGGGTTTGCTCCTAGCTTAACACAGTTAAGTTAGGGTGTGTGTCTGAATCTGCCTAACACATTGCCTAAGCAGGTGTGCACGCCGCACATGGGGTTTTAAAGGTTTTAACAAAAAGTTAAACGAGGAAATAGCAGCACTGTGCACATTTGAGCACTCTGTTTGTGCGGCCCACCCCGGGGCTTAAACAGGAAGGCAATGGGAAGGCAAAACAGCAGTAGGAAGGTAACCAAGTAGAACTAGCATAGCTGGCAGGTGAAATATATCAGAATCAGCCAATTACACAGGCAGCACAACAGCCTAGCCCAGAACACTCCTATAAACTATGCAAACAACTTCCCCTCTGGTTTTTCCCACACTCTACACCACCGGTGTAAACAAGCAGGGAACTTTTAACACTCACAACTGGAAAATGATAGGGGCTGCAATAGCTATCATACAATGTGTGGAAGAGGATGAGGGTGGTGAGGATGTAAATGCTGTCGGCCAACCCACAGTGAGGAGACGGAGAAGAGTGTACAGAACCGGGGTAACCTACCAGGGGTTACATGAGCTGGAGATATTGGAGCACTATAGGGTGGACAGGGACCTCCTACAGCAAATTGTTGAGCTGTGCTGGCCATGCCTGACACACAGAACTAACAGAGGGGAACCCATCTGAGTGGATACCAAGGTATGTGTAGGCCTAAAACTACTAGCTACAGGTACCTTCCAAAGGCCAACTGGGGATATGATGGGGATCTCAGAGGCATCAGCATCCAGGGTACACCACCAGTTCATGGATACCATATCAGCACATGTCGGCGAGCACGTATATTTCCCCAACACCCTTGAGGCATTGGCCAGCAATATGTAATGGTTCCACCAAATAGCAGAATACCATGAGGTGGTGGGTGCTATAGACTGCACACATATACGCATCAAAGCACCACCTGGTGAGTGGGGTAGGGTCTACATCAACTGTAAGGGCTTCCCCTCCATCAACTGTCAGGTCGTGTGCAATGCCCGGGGCATAATAATGAATGTGTGTGCTGGCTGCCCTGGAAGCTATCATGATTCTCACATCCATCATCTGATGTAGCTGTACCAGAGATTTGCCATTGGGGACATCCCTCACAGTCACCTAGTGGGGGATGCTGGATATGCACTGGATCCGTGGCCGATGACACCCATCAGAAATGCACACACACCCGAACAAGAACTCCATAATGAGGCACATGCACAGACCAGAATTATAGTAGAGCATGTGTTTGGGATGCTTATGTCACAGTTTCGTTGCCTGGACACATCCAGTGGAGCCTTGCAATACTCACCAGCTACATGCACCCAAATTGTCTTCATATGTGCCGTGCTACACAATATAATCCTGTGGAAACAGCTGCAGCAGGAACAGCATGGGGCAGGGTCACACAGTCCCAACTATTGCCAAGGCCTGCACAAACACAGAGTGACTTGGAGGAGGAACAACCTGAGCCTGCCCAAGGATGCAGAAGGAAGCATTCCCAGTATGCCCTGGCCTTGGCAAAGAGGCAATGCATAGCACATACACTGACACAGGAGGGACCCAGGGAATGGCACCTCTCTCTGACTCTCACATACAGTAAAAGGGATGCCAAACATTACACTACCTGTGCTCAACCATGTGCAGGGAGTGTATTATGTGCATCTGACATAGGCAGCCCTGCAGGGCCACTCTCAATACTGGGACACCCACAAGGTAAGTGACTCACACATGCCAGTCAGGGGGGTTCACATACCCAACAACAGTCACAGCCAGCAATGCAGGTGTAGACAAACACAAACAAAGCTTGTGCTATGGCCTCTGAATGAGGCCTATGGGTAACTCCCCAGGCCTACACAGACAGACTACAGCAGGTTAGGCAGTGGGACATCAGTTCTGAAGGGTAGGAAGTCAGAAACTAATATGTAGGTCAATAAAATATAAGATCTGTAGTACACTGATATGCCTCTAGTCAGCATGATTGGTAAGACTACAGAATGAAATGGAGTACTTGACTTACCAGTACAGTCATAGCAAATGTGTACAAGTGTCAGATGTTCCCCCCACAAACTACATAGACATCTAGTAACAGTCAGGTGTGCCCTCCAATCCTGTGTAGAAATGTAGAAATAGTCAGGTGTGCCCCCCAAATTTTATGTAGAAATGTAGTAACAGTCAGGTGTGACCCCCAAATCTAGTGTAGAAATGTAGAAAAAGTCAGGCGTGCCCCATCTTACAAAGAAATGTAGTAACAGTCAGGTGTGCCCCCCAATCCTGTGTAGAAATGTAGAAATAGTCAGATGTGCCCCCCCATCCAATGTAGAATGTAGTAACAGTCAATGCCAAATGATTGACAGATACCCTGCAGAAACAGTATGTTACCTGTAGGTGTACAACACATAGGTCAGCACTGCAGTACAGACTACCTGGACTTGATCCACACATTCAATACAGACTGGCATACTGGGCATGCTCACACACTTAAACACATGAAAGCCATGTCTGCAAACACCAGTGGACCAGACATATCTGGCAGTTGCAGATAAAAGACACACCAACTAATAATCCACAAAAAAAGAAGAACTGAGGTCCAGTTCCACTCAAAAATACTGTAACAGTATTTTGAGTGGATCTGGACCTTGGTTCATCTTTTTTCTGTGGATTGGCAGTTGCAGATGTTAGTGCAGACACTCCTCAGTATGCACCACACATGCTTTGCACACACAGTGGACAGGAATACAGACATCTATCTAAGAACAACACACTATAATAAGCCAAAGGTAGATGTACATAGATGTGTGGAAGAGGGTGACTGTGACAAGGAGCCATCCAGGCCTGTCCCACCCAGCACACAGCCAAAGGGCCACAGCCATATGAGGGTCAGATGTCACTCACTGTAGATACTAGCCTCAGGTATCTGTCAGCATTACAGACTATGTGGTGCACATGCTAGCTGTGCAACATGACTGTACAAGGCATCAGTCATCTAGCAGCTGTATACATGTACCTGTGGAATATGACCCTGTATGTGCCTGCATGTGGTGTGTCACCCTCTAGATGAAAGGGTTATGGCCCAAGCACACAAACTGCCCTCCCCATAGCCCTACTATGACAAGCCTGCTGAGGTCATCCACTGTGAAATACACCTTTAGGAGAACTGCAGCCCAGTAATCTCTTCGGTGCATCCTGCAACTGCATACTGCTGTTGTGTGATAAATTAGTCAGGTAGGAGTTCTAATCCCAGACTTGGCAAGTTTGTTTGTGTGTCTGTATGTGTAGAGAGCAATGCTTTTTAGGGCAGTCACACTCCCTACAATTCAAATGGTCTACTTTTCCAAGGCTGCTGATGTCATCCACCTAGAAATACACCTCTGAGAAGACTGGAGCCCAGTAAGCTCTGTAGCATGTCCTATAACTGCATACTGTTGCAGTGTGGTAACCTAGTTAGATAGGAATTCTAATCCCACACATGGCAAGTGTGTGTGTGTGTGTGTGTGTGTGTGTGTGTGTGTGTGTGTGTGTGTGTGTGTGTCTGTGTAGAGAGCCATGCTTTTTAGGGTAGTTACACTCCCTACAATTCAATGCTCTACTTTGGCAAGGCTGCTGATGTCATCCATCTAGAAATACACCTCTGGGAAGGTTGCAGCCCAATAATCTCCATAGTGCATCCTGTAACTGTGTACTGCAGTAGTGTGATAAACTAGTTAGGTAGGAATTCTAATCCCAGATGCAGCAAGTGTTTGTGTGTGTGTCTGTCTGACTCTGTCTGTGTAGAGAACAATGCTTTTTAGGGTAGTCACACTCTGTACAATTCAAATGCTCTACTTTGGCAAGACTGCTGATGTCATCTACCTAGAAATACACCTCTGGGAAGGTTGCAGCCCAGTAATCTCCATAGTGTGTCCTATAACTGCATACTTCTGTAGTGTAATAAACTAGTTAGGTAGAAGTTCTTATCCCAGACGTGGCAAGTGTGTGTCTGTCTGACTCTGTCTGTGTAGACAACAATGCTTTTTAGGGTAATCATACTCCCTACAATCCAAATGCTCTACTTTTGCAAGGCTGCTGATATCATCCACCTAGAAATACACCTCTGGGAAGGTTGTAGCCCAGTAATCTCTGTAGTGAGTCTTATAACTGCTGTACTGTGATATAATAGTTAGGTAGGAGTTCTAATCTCAAAGCTGGCAAATGTGCATGTGTAGAAAACAATGATTTTTAAGCTAGTCACATATATTACAATTAAAATGCCCTACTTTGCCAATCCTGCTGATGTCATTCACTGTGAAATACACCTTTAGAGAAGAAGAACTCCAGTAATCTCTGTGGTGCATCCGATAACAGCATCATGCTGTAGCATGATATAGACCTCTGGTAAGGGTTCTATCCCCACACATGGCATTGGTGAATGTTGTCTGCGTGCTTCTGTGTTTGTGTAGGGAGCGATGCATTTTAGGCTAGGCAAACTCACTACAATTCAAATGCCCCAATTAGGCAATCCTGCTGAGGTCATTCACTGTGAAATGCACTTTTGGGGAAGGAGATCTCCAGTAATCTCCATGATGCGTCCTATAACAGCATCATGCTGTAGTGTGATATACAACTCTGGTAGGGGTTCTATCCTCACACATAGCACTGGTGGATGTTTTGTGTGTGTTACTATGTTTGTGTAGGGAGCAATGCATTTTAGGCTAGTCACACTCACTACAGTTCAAATGCCCTACTTTGGCAATCCTGCTGATGTCATTCACTGTGAAATACACCTTTGGGAAAGGAGAGCCCCAGGTGTGTGTGTGTGTGTGTGTGTGTGTGTGTGTGTGTGTGTGTGTGTGTGTGTGTGTGTGTATGTATATGTATATGGTGGGCCAAGTATATATCACAATGTCCACCATACAGGGATAACAGATGTGAAATAACCAAGAGGTTGGGGTGCAAATCCATACCCCTAAATGTGACATCAATGCCAGCTGAACAATGTTAGCATGCCTTGTATTACCCAGGGTATACTCTCAACCCATGTCTGATACACACACACACACTTACCTAGGCAATAGCAGCTATGCTAGTAGCACCCTGCATATTGCCCCCTGATAGTAACCATGGTATGATTGCAGTGGGCTACAGAGGGCATGGCACCTTGTACATCAGTCCAATAGGCATGTACATGCCGACAGTGCACCTCCTCCATGTTTCCCACTGGGCACCTGCAACACCTGTGGTGCCATCAAATGTGACCCACAACGGACATGACATGCCTAAAACACAAGCCCTGTATGGACAGATGCCACTGACACCAGGGAATACCGGTATCATGCTATAAATGTAGATCCCACCACATGAGGCCAGGACTGGCACATCTGATGATAATGATCAGTGTACACAACATAGGCCAGACACCCCAGGTACAGTTCCACGTGTCACTGTACATGCATGTAGGAGGTGTGCACATCCCAGACACTGTCCATAGCATTTGCTAAGGAACACATATATGGCAAGCAATGCACAGCATTGGCCACCTGCAATAGTCACCCGGGTGACTGGATGGTGAATACAATACCCACCTGTGTGGGCAACTCCAGACACTACAGCCCTGAGCCACAATGCAGACCATTGTCCTGTGGCCTGATGCCAAGGTATACCCATCACTTAGGCTTGTATAGCCATCTAGCACCATCAACCACAACACACCCATGAAGCAGTGCGCACATGCATGTCAGTACTGGCATCCGTGTCTGTGTGGGTGATGTATGATGCGTATGACCATATTCACACTCACTACAAACCCCATTGGCATACTGAAGCATGCTGTCTGATGTCAAAAACCTCCACATACCCTTTGCACATATAACCTCCGTATGACCCCTGTGGTGCATGTGATAGCTGCACAGTACTGTGTTGAGGCAATCCCACTAGTAATGAGTTGTATTCCTGGCCCTGTCAAGTGTGACAATGTGTGTGCATCCCTGTGGGAGTGTGGCTGTGTTGATGCTGACACCTGTTCATGCGGGCAGGCACAGGTACTACACCTACCACATAGCTACCATATTCCTGTTGTAGATGTCACTCACCATCACATATATGTTCCGAGGGATTCCCAACATGTAACCTATGTAGCACATCCAGTAACTGCATGGACATGTGATAGCACTGCATAGTCATCTTGGGTTTGATACCCTGTACTGGTAGGTGTGTGAAACAAACAGCTGTAAGTTTTGCTCTCTCTTATTCCCTCTCTGGTGGATGTGGAGACTTACACCTGCTTTACTTAGGCAGCAGCATGTTTAATTTAAGTGATGCTCAGGATCAGCTGATGGTCTCTGCATGAATTGCAGCCATCATCTAGCTGATTGCTTGTGGAACAGCTGTGGTAACATTCCCATGGCCAATTGCATGGAAACACACACCAATGTCTAGGAACATCATGTTGCTATTGGGCCTTTCATTAACTATGAGCAGGAACTTGATCTGTTGTTTGGCAAACAGCTTCTGAGATGGACTGAGGTGTACTTCTAACAACATACACTGTGGAGACAGGCCAACACACAGGAGGGGGATGTGCCTGACCTGACTACAGACTTTAAGTGCTGCTATACTATATTTGTAATAATGTTGATTTAACAGGGTGTGTGTGGATATGGCTGTCCTACATGTTTACATACCTGCCATGTCAGTGCTATGTTAATGAGGGAACACCCATCTGTAGGGCCATCTGCAGACTGGCCAGTGTGTGGTGCCTTTTGTTTCAGGTGTTACCCACTGAGCAACTATCTGTGAACTGCAGAAGGTAGTGTGAGGATTGCAGTCTGTAGATGGTGACAGCCATGAGAGTTACTGACTTCAAATCCCTCATTGGACATATAGTGCAAGAAACCCTGTTACAGCAGTAAATGTATGAGGTTATCACAGCAACATGTCAATATTGGCCCTGTGTATGTGCCTCCAGCCACAACCCTGACAACCTTTGTACATATGTCATGCAGTAAGGGCTGTATATGTACTGTACACCATAATTAGTGACATCATATCTGGTAACAACCCAGTGAGATATCAAACTGCTACACATGTAATGTATAGTAGGGGTTACATTTGATGACATGACCTGGAAATTCTGTGGTTGTGTGTACAGTACTGAGGTCTGTGTAGTTATGGTGATTGTCGGCAGTGTATGCATTGTTAATATGTACCTTGGCCTGTGTGCAGACTGTGGTAGATGTCATTGTTCTTGGTCATGTTCCATCTGATGTTACATGCTGCTCCACTGTATCTTACCCTATCGGCTTACATGTTTGTAGGGCCATACACGCACATGTCCCATACCACAGACAGGCAGCGGACGACACTGCATAGCAGCCCAGTATATGTAGGGGTTAGTGAGTGGGTGGCACATATGAGGTTGGTGTTGAACAGATAATCCATATACTGCAATAATACACTAGCATGCCATATGTAGCTGTGACTGTGTTCACATTGGTTGTGGTGATGCACTTACACACAGGTGTATGTTACTCTATGCCGGGGCATGCCTGTAGAGCCTGCTATGCCATACAGACTGTTTTGTTTGTCAGTGTGCTTGTGATGGTGTCAGTTGTGCCTTGTTATGTAATAGTTACATCCCAGTGTGTCAGCTGAGTACTTTACCCCCTAGGGATTGTCTACGGAGTGTAGTTTGAGGCTGTTGAACTATACACCTGCATTACTTACTGTTGATTGTTTGGTATCCTGTGACCCAGTCTGTCTTTATTATTGTACTACTTGAAGGCCTTGGCCTGGACAGCAACATTTGTTAACATTTCCAGACTACTGTATTACTATACCTGTTTCACAGTTACATTACTCAGTTTATATGGATGTCCGTATCTAAACAGCTATATGACATGGCATATTCAACTGTAATAGTACACAAATAAAGCTTTCCCATTTATGCACACCTGTGTGTGGTGTTATAGCCTTTGATATCTCTGTGGGTATATGTTGCAGGCAATGAATGTCATTTGTATGGGTGGCTCATACAGTCTCCAGTTGGTAAGGTGGTAACTGTAGGAATAGTGGCTGTTCCATATTGTGTGCACATACTACATATGTAACTTAATGTATACATCACTGCGTGTGTATGTGTAGTTACATATATATCTCTATATATGTATACATATATATGTATATCTGTATCTGCATATATGTGTCTGTGTCTATGTATCCTAGGGATGCCCATGCCATGTCTGGTCCTGGTTATGGGATCTGCAATACTTGGTAGTGTATTGCAGGGGGGACATGTTTGGCTGTTGGGGGGGTATACCTATTCATACAAGACATATATTGTTTGGACTATTTCAACCCCATTAACGTTGCATGTAGACATATATGTTTTTGTTTTCCAAAACTGAAAACAAGAATTTTTTAAAGGGGGAACAAACGGTGGAGTGCTTGTAGAGGGCATTGGTGACATCTTTCTTTTTAATACCATAAATATGCTCTCTAATACGAGTCCTTAGACATCTAGTGGTCATCCCAACGTAAAAAGCTGAGCAGGTGTTACACAAACTAATGTCAACAACACCCTTGGTGTTGCAATTTACACAATCAGGTACTATCAAGGTTCTATCGTAGGTTTCTACTGTGATGTAGGGTCCTTCAGAAATAAACCTACACATGTTGCATTGGTGGCAACATTGAATACCTTTCTTGGTACTAATGGTGCTACTACTAAAACTTGGATTAAATTCCAAAATTCTCTTTAAACTGGAACTATTTCTTGACACAAAGAATGGTTGGTTACCTAGAGCTTCAGAAAGATCTAAGTTGCCCTTAATGACCCTCCAATTCTTCCTGACTAAATTTTGTATATGGTGACAGTCAGCACTCATCTCAATGGAGCAAATCAAGTTGGTGTTAATATCACCTCCCTTTTTGGTATTAGTTGTCATAGTGTTAACATCCTGCATTAAACTACTTGGAAAATCAAGTAGTGCTGGATATTGCTCACTTCGCTTATTAAAGATGTCAGTGCTGGTCTCAATTAATAGTTGTTGGTCATACCCCCTGTCTGAAAACAAGGAGATGATAAAATCAAACTCCTGTTTTAAGTCAGAGTCGTTGGAGGTCATTCGACAAGCTCTGATGAATTGACCTCTAGGAATATTTCTGATGACATGCCTAGGGTGGTTACTTGAAAAATGCAAGTACCCATTAGTGAAAGTCTCTTTTCGGAAAATGCTACTGTGAAACCTACTTTCAATTTCATCCCATCTTAAACAAATATCTAAAAAATAAACCTTTAAACCGGCCACTCCCTTAACAAACTTTAAATAACTAGAGAGTGTGTTTACTTCTGAAATAAAGGCATCCACTGTGTCTGAATTGCCATCAATGACAAAAAACAAATCATCAATGAACCATTCAATAAAAAGAAACATGATATTTCTTAGTGAGAAATGGAATAAATTCACACTCCCACCAAGCCATAACAATGTTAGCGTAAGCTGGAGCAGCAGGAGAACCCATGGCAACCCCTCACTTTTGTTTGTAGTAAGTTTTACCAAATAAAAAGAAGTTGTTATGTAAAACAAGTTCCAAAAAACTACAAATAGTAGCAATGGCATTGTTAGTCAAACCCCTGTTATGGTTACTTAAAAAACTTCTAACAGCTTCAACTCCCTCATAATGGGGAATACATGTGTATAATGATACAACATCCATTGTGAAGACAATATGCCTCTTGGGATCAAATATGCCTTTCTGAATGTAAGAACTAAACTTAGTCAAAAAATGCCAGGAATCTCTGACAAAGGAATCTTGATGGTGTAAAATAGGTCCAAGAACGGCATCAATAATTAAAGAAACCCCCTCAGTAACTGAATGGGGAGATGAAACAATAGGCCTGAATGGAGGATTTTCTAAACTTTTGTGGGTTTTGGGTATACCAAAAATGACCCCAATTCTGGGGTCTTCTACCACACAAAAGTCATATACCTCAAAAGTTATGTCACCTGACATTAAAGCATCATAAAGATGTGAATGAATTAACCGCTGACACCGTCGGATGTCAAAAAGAGAAATGACCTCATATTCATTAGAGTTATTTAGAATGTCTAACATTTTTGTTGTGTATGTCTCTTGTTTCATAACAACTATATTACCTCCTTTGTCACTTTTCATATATCTAAACTGACTATTTAAAGCCTGTAAATGATCTAATGCTTTCTTTTCGTCAGTTTTTAAGTTGTTAAAAATCTTTTGTTTGTTTTGTAACAAATGGGTAACATCCTGAATGCATAATTCTTCAAACACTTTAATGGTGTGCTGTAATTTTGGGGTGTAATGAGAAGGTTTGATTAATATTTTCTTAGTTTCAGAAATATCATGCATTAAGTATAACAAATTCAACTTTCTTGTGTATTTTTTAATATTCACAATGGTTTTACTATAGTTTGCTCTACTGGTAGGAACAAAATTTAAACCATAACGTAATACTGTAAACTCAAGGTCAGAAAAAACATGGTCAGTCAAATTAATAATACTTAAATGATCAGAGTCACTGGTTAGGTCTCATCGCCAGAGGAATTGGACCCTAGAAAGGTTCGACTCCTGGTTAAAACGTTCGTTTTGATGGAATGGTTCCTCTTGTTGAAAAAAGAAGAATTAACGTTAGAACTAGAACTGGTTTTGGTTCTAACAATGTTCTCACTGTCACAAGGAGCAGGACTGTCAATCTTCTTTTTACCAGTGTCAGCATCAGAGTGTTCACCATCAGGTGAGGAAGCCTCACCGTTTGGTGAATTCTCAGTAATAGTTGGTTGTATTAAGTTTGAAACAGTTTCATCAGAATTTAAATGAAGTCCGTTTTCAGTTGTAAAAGTAGATACAACAGTGCTGTACGCACGCTTGCCGGGTTTGTTTAAATGTTGCCCTTGATGGTAGTTGGTTCGACTGGCAATGGCAAAGTCGTTGTAAGTAGTTTTGCCCTGATAGGATGAAATGTCTCTCGATAATTTTGACTGTTTTCTGTTAATAATATCTACAGAATGCTGCTCAACTTCGCCAGTTAAGTGCTGAAAAAAGTTGTTAAGAGAGTTGCCAGTCAATTTACCTTTAAAGTAAGACTGGTTTGCAGTAATTTCACTTTTAAAAGACTCATTTTAGCTACATTGTTATCAATTAGTAATTTCAAAAACTTTAAACCAGCTTCATTAAAAAAGTTAACTAAACTCTCAAACATAGGCTGCCCGATAAAAACACCATTTGGGCACTTAAAAAACCTAAGGCCCTTAGGCACTATTTTCAATTTAATACACCTGGAAAAATATCAGTTCTCAAGGTCTAAAAACCGATACCTTTTCAGCAGCCTCAGTAGACTGTCGCACTTCTGATTAAATTCTTCACTGTTTAACCCTTGTTGAGGCTTTTCAAAGTTGCCAAAAGGGTTGTCGAGGGGTCTGAGAAAGTGTTCCACAGTCTTGGAACTTGGTGTATCAGACCGGGACGTAGAAGGAAGTTTATTAGCAGCAAAACTTTTACTGTGAGTAGGAAAATTGTTTAAGTTAATGACACTATCCATTTCTTGAAAAAATTCCACAGGACTAGAGACGTTAACTGCTCGTTCGTTGTCAGCAGCTCTAGCCACCAGAAACTTCAAGGAATTCTGAATATCGATAAGGGTTGCCACAAGCAGGTTGTTGATGTTAGAACATTCAGAGCTAGGTGTCGGATGTATAGTCATGTTCAGTAGAGAGTCCTCCACTGCCTCAGCCATGGAACAGGCACAAGAACACAAATAATCCAACCAAAATGCCAAGACCAAACCAAGAAAACAAAAGCACCACGGTGAATGCAGCAATAAGAGGCAAATTCAGTATGAATGAAAAATACAAATGAAGCAAATAGCGTAATAAAATTTATTCTCCGCTTTGTGATGGTGTCAGTTGTGCCTTGTTATGTAATAGTTACATCCCAGTGTGTCAGTTGAGTACTTTACCCCCTAGGGATTGTCTACGGAGTGTAGTTTGAGGCTGTTGAACTATACACCTGCATTACTTACTGTTGATTGTTTGGTATCCTGTGACCCAGTCTGTCTTTATTATTGTACTACTTGAAGGCCTTGGCCTGGACAGCAGCATTTGTAAACATTTCCAGACTACTGTATTACTATACCTGTTTCACAGTTACATTACTCAGTTTATATGTATTTCCGTATCTAAACAGCTATATGACATGGCATATTCAACTGTAATAGTACACAAATAAAGCTTTCCCATTTATGCACACCTGTGTGTGGTGTTATAGCCTTTGATATCTCTGTGGGTATATGTTGCAGGCAATGAATGTCATTTGTATGGGTGGCTCATACAGTCTCCAGTTGGTAAGGTGGTAACTGTAGGAATAGTGGCTGTTCCATATTGTCTGCACATACTACATATGTAACTTAATGTATACATCACTGCGTGTGTATGTGTAGTTACATATATATCTATATATATGTATACATATATATGTATATCTGTATCTGCATATATGTGTCTGTGTCTATGTATCCTAGGGATGCCCATGCCATGTCTGGTCCTGGTTATGGGATCTGCAATACTTGGTAGTGTATTGCAGGGGGGACATGTTTGGCTGTTGGGGGGGTATACCTATTCATACAAGACATATATTGTTTGGACTCTTTCAACCCCATTAACGTTGCATGTAGACATATATGTTTTTGTTATTTCCCCATTGTTATCTATGGATGTATGTCCATATATACCTATATATATATATATATATATATATATATATATATATATATGTATATATATGTATATATATATATATATATATATATATATATATATATATATATATATATATATATCACATATATCTGCTGGCATATATATATATATATATATATATATATATATATATATATATCTACATATATAGATATATAAATATGTTGTATCTGTTTAGATATTTAGATATTTACACACACACACACACACACACACACACACACACACACACACACACACACACACACACACACACACACACACACACACACACACACACACACACACACACACACACACATCTAAATGTTGGAATACATTCTCTGTACTGTTGAATGACTGGGCTGGATGATATGTTTTTGAAAACATCAGGGATATGTATATCTGACATGGCTTAGTGCTAAATCACTTTGGCTATCGTATGCAGGGTCCTGTGTTTGAGCCTTGCAGAGGCTGTTTATTTTGTTGCTGGGCAGAACATGGGCCGTTGGATACAGAGTGATTAAGGGACTTTAAAGCAGTTGTTAGTGGGTTTGCACGGGTTTGGGCATAGGTAAGCCCTGCTAACTTCCGGTAACAGTTTCTTATATTCTGTTAGCATCTGAATTGCTTAACCTGTGTAGGCATTGCTTACCCCCACACAAACAGGCTTAAACCCGCTTACTGTTGCTTAAAAGTGCTTACTCCTGCTTACCCCTGTGCTAATTTCTTTAAAAGAAAAGAAAAAGGGGTTGACAGCAAAGTGGTGAAATAAGGGGCACAAAGAGGGAAAGACAGTAGGGAAAATAGCCAGGGATGTGCAGGAAGGGTGTAGGGAAGGTCCATAGCTGCCTATTTCTTCTACAGCAACAGCTGTGCATATACACTGAATTTGGAGGTAGACTTGGACACTCAAACCCCTGAGAGTGAGTGAGGACAACAATAATACATTGTGATGCAAGTTAGACTGGATTACATATCCAGTGGACATGTGTGCAAAATGGACAGCTATGTATGGGGTGAGATTTTTTTGTGGGAACAGCTTGCCCTTTTTTCTTTTTTCAGGTGAGAGTGGGAAGTTGGGGAGGGGTAGTAGGTATATTTGGCAAGGTAGGTTGACAGACAAGGCAAACAAGATGCATACAGGGGCAGTATATGACACATGTGGGGGGTAAACACCTTGACAGGGAGGGGTGTTGGGATATCGGAAGCCCACAAGCCCCCTAGTGGTAACAGTGGGACTGAGGTCCCCACCCATGGGCAGTCACCACTGCATCTTCACAGCCCCAAAGGTGGCTATGCTGGGGGCTGAATCACAGAGCCAGGCTGATTCTTTAATTGAGACATGCAGCGCTCGAGCTGGCGTAGAAGATCAAACTGTTGGTCCATCTCTCTACACACCACGGTCCCAATCTGGTGACGAGTGAAAGATGCCTGTCCATGCCCACTTCTGGTGGGGGAGCGAGCACCATCCCCTGAAGCAGTTCCACCCAAAGATGGTGCTGGACCAATGGACTGGGAGGTCCCGGCTTGGGCCCAGACATGCTGGTGCCCGGTGTCACGGCCAGCTGAGGTGGGACAGGTGGGTCCGCTAGGACCGGCCTTCCCAAGCATGCTATAGTGTTTAGATTTCATCATCATATGTGGGTTAGTAATAGTCATCTCATTCCATGGTTAGGTATAACAGCATGCATAGATATTTCCATTAACCCAGACACCAGATACGGAACAGTTGCATGGCAAACAGAACACATGCATATATGGGACCACAGTGGTAGTAAGAACAGCATGCAGGTACATTGATGGCACCATGCCAGCAGTGTTGGAATAATTCAATAAAGCACATGCATGGGAACCATTAACATATTTATCAAACAACTGGACATTATCAGAGTCATTACATATCAGTTGAGAAGGGTATGTTGATTATTGTTGGAGATATGGTGGGGGGAGAACAAGATATCAATTAACAACTAGTATATACCTATAGTGCACATTACTTTCCTAGTCAGTGCTGTTATCTGTACCTTACAAGTCTTACTACACTACCCTATAGCCTTAGTTTGGACAGTGATATGGCTGTCGTCATCATTACAATATGAACTGGCTTTACCTGCAGTATACACCTCTTACCTGGTATACCTGTGGAGGGAATGTTTGTTACCACTAACTGTTTCTACACATACTCCTGGATTCCAGGTTGATGTTTTGCACATAGCTATCCAACTCTTTCTGCACAGACTCTGGCCATGTGTTGATCACATGCTGGTGTGCCGGGACATATATAGAATATTGCCCTCTTCCACCTTTAGTGACCTGACACACACATATACATGCTTTCCTACACAGTTATTTTATGTAGCACAGTGTGGGTGACAGTGACCAGTGATACTTTATTATTCAGAGAAACTGCAACACTCACAGTTCCCTACAATACCAGAGTGAACAGTAACAGTACAGGTTATAATGGTCTGTATTCCTCAGCACAGTGTTTGTATCCAACATACCTGTGGGATCAATGTTTGTTAGCACTACCTGACTATTGCCATACAAAGTTCTGGATTACACATTAGTATTATGCACATACATCTCACTCTGTTAATGTACACACTCTGGTCACAGCTTGACAGCATGGGAGTGTAGATAGGACATACTAACAGTTTCGGGGGTTGCTGCAGTGACAGTTGTATTCTCATAGATGTTTGACAATCACTTGTATTCCCTGTTTGCTGGCTAAACATCTGGGATCATCCCACAGACTTACCAGGGGGACAGGGGGACAGGGGGACAGGCAGCAGATATGGGCACATATACTACACATTCTGGCCTCATCTGTACAGTTATGGGGTTTGATTCTGTATGCAGCCTAATTCCACTCCCAGGATTTAGACCATGGCTGTGTCTGCTACAACGTAAACACTTCCATCACAATTGTGTCTGCTACACAGATATTGCTATATATCTCCTATCTGCTTTCTGTCTTATTAATCCCCTGTGCTTTTGCATTCTGACCTTGTATTACAACACTCTTATACAGATTTCCTAGACAGTTACATGTTGTAGGACAGTGTGGGCGACAGTGATGTGTAATACCTCATTATTCAGAGCAACTGCATATCATTCTTGTAATTCTGGGCACAGTGTTGGTATCTGACAGACCTGTGGGAAGAATGTTTATTAGCACTACCTGAATGTTCCCACACACAGTACCAGATTCCACATTACTATTATGCTCATACATCTCACTCTGTTACTGTACACACTCTGATCACAGCTTGACAAGTAGGGGTGTAAATGGGTCATATGTGGCTTCTTACTCACATAAGTTATTGGAGAGTTGCTAGTGTGCCAGCTTTGTTCTCATAGATGATATACCTGAGCTGGCAATTATTACACCATACTGGGGTGATACTTACACATGACTGGAACATCCCTTGCCGCTCTAGCCTCTTGAAGCCACTCCTTCAAGAGGTCCCCCTTATGCCACTTCAGGTCAGCATAGTGATGCCTGACCTGCTCACCAGTTCGGGGTATGCCAGTGGCACTGGTGAGGTCATGGGCAAGACGGTCCCACGCCTCCGCCTTATATTTGGGGCCCTGGTACTGGCCCTGCAGCAGTCTCTGATCATGGTCTTTGACAAGGAGTCCTGACGTGACCTTGGACTCCGGAATGCACCAGCACTGCACCCAAAAGTGCACACCTTCTCCACTTACTGCCATAGTGCCTGCAAGGGGAAGCTACAATCAGTTATGAGATGTATTCCCGCCTCTTGGGTTTAAGTAGGGCCGATTTCCCACACTTTTCCATGATTGGCCGGTTTTGAAAAGGCTAAGCTATGGGCAAACCTGCTTTACTTATGGTTGTCATTGTTTAAAGGGGTTTACCACTGGGCACAATGAGTTAACTGCCCTACACATTGCTTACACCTCCTATGCTGCCCTGTGCAATGCTTAGCATTGCTTACATTAGGCTTTGCATTATAGTTTCTTTTTGGCATTGAGTTATTATTCATTACACCTTATATGTATGCCTGGTATCCATGATTAATGTGTATGTACACTCTATGGGGTCCTTTTGTTTTATTGGGGACTTCAACACTCCGTTATAATTACACTTCACTTCTGGGCTTACTGCTGTACTCCAGTTCACATAGTTATGTTATGTAGTGGGTTATGGACATATGACTGTATAATGATTCCTTTCACAGGTTCAGTTTTGTTTTACTATGGTAAGGACTTGTTTTCTGATACTTCATTCTGCTGTCCTTCTGTGATGGCTTGGTGGTTAACTACTGTGACTATGATGTATAGGGTCCTGAGTTCGAGACCCGCATGGCTGTTTATTTTGTTGATGGACAGAACAGGGGCCGTTGGATACAGAGTGATTAAGGCACTTTTTTGAGCATTTGTAAGTGAGTTTGCCAACGGTATTGCTTACCACCATGCAAACAGGCTTAAGCTCGCTTACTAGTGCTTAAATGTGCTTATTACTGGTTATTTGTGCTTAAACCTGCTTACTAGTGCCTTATTCATTATGACACCGACATCTGACGTGCATTTACTGCAGTACTCCATTTCATGAAAATATGTTAATTAGTGGATTATGCAACATAAATAATATTCATAACGTGCTTTGCCTTGAGAAATGGAATGTGCTGTAATGGGACTCGAACTGGGAATACCTGCTTGTAAGGCAAATGCTCTGCTGCTTCATTTGCTTATATCTTCCTTGTTATTCTCTTCAGCCATTTAAGCTGCATTAACCGTAGCTAAGCGATGGGCACACCTGCGCACCTATGGTTAGCTTTAATTGGATTTTTAAAAAACAAATAAAGGGTTTATTCATTTTATTTATATATAGTGTTTCTGTTGTACACAAGGGGGACTATTGGTGGGGATATGCAGTCATCTATGAGCAATCTTGCTCATTTCATATCCCTTTCTGCTGTTCTTCATTGCGGGGGCATGTATATTCTGAGAGCTCTGCTCTCAGACACGCCCTCTACACTCTTACATGTTCCGTGTAAGCCTACGGAGCTCAGGCAGTGTGCCTCATTACTATGCATGGTGCGCAGCCGTCCTGTTTCTAAACGGCCGCCTCCGTGCAGGTCTAAGCTAGTCCTGCACAGAGGAATAGTAAATCTGGGGGGTTATATATTATTTGTGCAAATTCTGATTTCATGTTTTAATCAGACATTAATTTCATTGTATTATACTTGACTTTAAGCTAGATGTGTTAGCCAGTCTCAATAATAGATGGAGACTAGTAGGATGCCTTACATATTGTTTGGCATTGTAAAAATCCATCATTAGTCAAGGACAGTTGCACATAATATATCTAATCATAATAATGTAGTACATTTACAAACTACATTGCTATAAGAACGAATTCAAATAAGCATTAACTATTTTGAACTCCCTATGGTAGTTGTATACATGATAATCAATTTTATAATATTTATAAGGTTTGATACCTTCGAAGCTGAGCTGGAAAAGGGTCCAGGGAGAGTAGTGTTCTACCTCAATTAACAAAGCAAGTAAGTAAATAAATAAATAAATAAATAAATAAACAAACAAACATATAAATAAACATTGCCATTACTAAACCAAGATTCTGTTTGCTCTATACGGGACAAACTGTATATGTAGGCAGTGCTGTGGTCAGCTGTAGACATCTTATATGGATTCTCTGAGCAGTAGAAAAATATCATTTTATGTAAGGAAATGGGTGTGGTTTGTGTATGCACCAATGGGTAATGATGTCTATAAATCAGAGGGCTACATGTTTTAAACCAAGGAATATGAATAGCTTTTATTAACAAATGAAGCAGACTATTTTGCAATGAAATGATTAGCAAATCAGAATGATAGCTTATGCCAAGTTACTGTACTGTGGAAGGAATCCTATGACTTCACAAGTTTGTTTTGTCATAGATGTAATATCAACACACAGCTGTTGTGCCATCCTGTGGTTGTTGCTGCAAACTTCTCATTCACACACACACACAATTGGTACTGTCAGCTCAACTTCAATGATTATTAGAGTGCAAATGACACATGATTACAATAATCCAACAGAGCAAACAAGCACATGATAACTTATTTCTTTCTTGTTAGAAAACTGCTTACTGTTAGAACATCTGTATATTATGAAAACTTTTGTATGAATAGTGACATGCAGATAAGGTTTTTAAAACACTTTGAAATTTTAGTGGTAAAGAACTTGTTAAACTTCACACTTGAGCTCCCGCAGTACCATGGGAAATTGCAAACTTCTTCGCCATGGTGCTGTTTAAGATAACTCATGATACAATCCCTCATTTAAAACAAAATGCATAAAATTACACTTGTGACAGGCTGTTTATTTTCTATTGAATTCTAATGCATTTTGCAGACTATTTAAGCATAATTCAAGTAATTTCTCCTGGAAGACCAAGGATGCAAGTTCCCGGTGTCATTGTGGATTAGGTAATAGATTGTACAAGACGAAAGAGCAGGAACATGCAGCGATTCTCATTCTAGGTTACAAAGCTCCATGCATAATTGTGCCACAGTTTTTATACAGGTTAGTTCTCTCCATCATATTAGACAGTTCCATCTTGATAATCTCTCAACCCATATCCCCACCACCATCAGCATCACTTATTCCCCCTGCAGGGAACGAGAGTTGAGGTCAATGAAACAATTGCGTTTCTGATGACATCTCAATATGTCATTTCTTTTGTCTTTCTATGCAGTTCTTGCAACCCCCCACACACACACACACAAACACAAGCTCAGAGGAAGCAGCTAGTATTGTCCACCTGGGGAAGAATGCACATGTATTCCTGAGAAATTGTGAGTCTAGATCTGTTAGTTAGAAAGTTGAGCTTTGAGATTATTCCCTGTAAACACAGTATTTTTCATTTTTTTTTTACCTTTTATCTTAGGTTAGGCATGCAGACCAACAGGCATAATCACCTCCTGTCCTTGACCCCGATATCAGTGGTCATACTGCTAAATGACCTTAGATGAGCAGTGATACAGATGGATTCCTTTCACACATGCTGCTTTGCTGGCCAAATTTAACTGCAGTTTTCAGAGTCTTAAAGCATTCTGATTACCAGCTGGTTTTATGCTTATTCATAGAATATGGAAAGATACACTAAGGGAGTTTCCCTCCTGTCTTACACAGTGACATGTTTCCATAATTTTGGTACATGGACTTTTCAGGCTGCCTTTGGGTGAAGCTCTGCATACTTACTGCTGTCAGACTTTCACTGCTTTAGTACAGTCCTTACGCATAGTATGTATAATGGGGTATGAGATTATAAAATCATTTGGAAATAGGACTGATCATTTTTTCTTTATATTGTTACTTAGTTTATAAAACTACATAATGTCAGAAGTTAGCTGTCATAGAGAATATACTTAGCTTGGTTCAATATTAGTCATAGGACCAGGGACACAGAGGTAAAAGAGGGGTGAAATTTTGTGGAAGATATGCTAAAGAGAAAAATGAATAAGATAAATATTAAATGGGAGAGTCACTCCCTATGCCCAGGGCAGCTATATATGCTTCGGCAAAGAAGATATTGTCAAGGGTTAAAAATATAAACTATACAACATGGATATAATAAACTAAATTGTAACATTAATAACATGGATATATATTACATTATGAAGTATTGTACCATATGACATCATTCCATGCTTGGAGACAGCTACAACAAGTGCTATATCTCTTGTTTATTATTACTTTTCAAACATTTATATATTTTATATGTAAACAGCAGGAATTAATGAACCCATTCCAACCCTTTTCTGCTATTACCTTAGGAAGTATCTAGAATAAATTATTGAAATTTGTTTATGGCAATGGAAATATATTGTTCACCAAACAAGTGTCATGGGATCCTGATCACCCATTTGGAATTCCGTGATATCTGGGAGTTTAGACATTGGTTGATGTTTATCTCATCCAAGGTAAATATCATAGGAAAGTTGTATCCCCTGTGCTGTACTTCAATGAGAGTACTAAAACATGAAATCTAGTGCTCCAGACAAAGCTGAATCATGCTCAAATGGGGTCCTGTGCAGGATAATGGACCAAGCCCCCACCCCCCACAGCCATTCCAGTGTCCCCTTACTTGGCTGTATCTCCCCAATTATCACAGGCAGTTTAAAACTGTCAGTGTGCATGCTATTTTCTTAGGTTCATAGGTTCATAGGTTTATACTAGGCTATCTGCCCTAGGGCATTTATAAGCCTAGCCCAAAGTTTTGTGGCTTTCACCACCCCTTAAGTTTGAAAGGTACTGTGCCCATTAGTTTACCGTGCCTCTGTCCAGCAGTGACACTGAGGTGATCCCCGGGGTAAACCTGCGATCTCCCATCCATTGGTCAAGATTTCTCTTGAACAGGGCCAGCGAGGTGCTCTGCCTCACATGTACCGGGATTTTGTTCCACAGCATAGGAAGTCTCTGGGTGATGAATCTGTCCCTCCAGCACGTCCTATTTATAACTGTGTTAAGGTTTAAGTCTCTTCCTCTTGTATTTCTTGTGGATTTAGATTTTTTGAGGTGGAGCATGTCCATCAATTCCAGGTTTGACATGGCCTTGTATGTTAGGCACAGGTCACCTCTGAGCAGACGGTATGCGACTGAATAGAGCTGGAGTTCCTTCAGTCGGGCAGCATAAGACATATTTTTGAGACCCTTTATCCTTTTGGTGAGGAACTTTTGGGGCCTTTCCAATTGCTGCAGGTGTCGGGTAAGATACATTCCGAATGGGGCATTGTACTCAATCATTTGTCTGATGAGTGATGAGTACAGGGGAACAATGACCTCCCTTGATCTAGATGTGAATCCCTTCATGATCAGGTGGGCAATGTAGAAGGTTTTCCTAACTACCTTGGCAACGTGGGTGTCAAATGAAAGGTTACTGTCAACCTGGGTCCCCAGATCCCTGATAACCTCTTCTGTGCTTAGTGGATTGCCACCTATATGGTAGCTAGGGGTAACCTTGCTTTTCCCGAAGGGTATGACTATGCATTTTTTGGCGTTTAACTTTAGGCCATGGCTCTGGCACCAGTTATTCGTTTCTATGAGACCCTTCTGGAGGATATCTGTGTCTGATGTGTTTTCAACTATGGCGCCCAGTTTGCAGTCATCTGCAAACTTAGTCAGCCATAATCCTCCTGTGTTTGCCTGTACTTCTGAAAAGTAGATGCCGAACAAGAGGGGGCCTAGGACTGAGCCCTGTGGGACACCACTTGTGACCGGCTTGGAGTCTGACATGGCGCCAGCCACTCTGACCCTGTGGGTTCTGTCACTTAGCCAGTTTTCAACCCATCTTATGACGTATGGGTTTACTTTTAAGTTGGTGAGTTTTTCTATGATACCCGAGTGGGGTATTGTGTCAAAAGCTTTTGCAAGGTCAAGGTAGGCTGTGTGGACTGCCTTGCCTCATCAATGGCCTTGGTGACTGTTTCAAAAAAATCAACCAATTTAAAAGGCATGATCTGCCCTTGACAAAGCCAAACTGGGTTGGATCCAATGTCTGTAAATCCCCTATATCTTTATTTATGAGTTCCATTATGATCCTCTCCATAGCTTTGCAGACTAGGCTTGTCAAGCTGATGGGGCGATAATTACCAGGGTCAGTGGAGGCACCACCTTTGTGAAGTGGGACCACAGTTGCCGTAAGCCACTCCTTGGGTACGTATCCTGAGGTGAGGCTAAGATTAAACAGCTGCCCTAACAGCGGGTTTAATTCCTCATTGTGTTCGTGGAGCACACAACTGGGGACACCATCTGGTCCCATAGATGCTGTGTTTTTTGCCTTGGAGAGAGCAGTTTTCACCTGAGCATTTGAGATGTGTGGGAGGCTACAATCCGCTGGGATAGATATCTCTCCTTTTGGGGGGGGGGGGATTTGCACTGAACCTGTCAGCCAGTATGTTGGCAATGTCTGTTGGTTCAGTGATTTTTACATCGTTTTGAACTAATTCTGAGCATATCAGGGAGTTTCCTCCCAGGTTTCTAACATAGCTAAAAAAGGCCTTATGATTGTCTTTTGAGTCCTTAGCGACTTTTCTTTCAAAATTTGCCTTGGATGATGTTATGAGCGATCGTAGTTTTTTACTTATAGTGATCAAGGGTGCCTTCCCTTTTAAGGAATTTGCTCTATCTTGTAGTAGCTTTCTCCTTTTATTGTAGAGTTTGTTAATGGCTGGGGTCCACCAGACTGGGCGCTTGCCTTTGGTGCAAAGAGTCTTTGTTTTGTTTGGGATTGCCTGATCCATGCAGTCCTGGAGGTGCTGATAGAAGGCATTTGTAAGTGATTCAGCTGTTTGGGCAATGGTTTCCGCTGGCTCGGGGGCCTTGAAGGAAACCACACCAGTCTTAAGAAGTGTGAAGTTGGCTTTTGAGAAGTTCTTCATTGTGGTCTTTTTTATCTGGGATAGGGGCGGGATGTGGACTTCCAGTGAGATTAGTTTATGATCTGATCTCACCAATGAGGGGTACACCTCTGGTGCTGAACATTGTGTCCCCATGTTCGTGATGATGAGATCTAGTATGTTTTCTCCTCTTGTGGGGATGGTGGCTAGTTGTTCCATGGCATTTGAGTTTATGAACTCCAGGAACCTTTGGGCTAGAGTGTTGGGGCTTGAGTAATGATCCCAGTCTATATTCAGGTAGTTGAAATCACCTAATATGATGGTGTTTGGAGATACATTTATCCCCTCGAGTGTTTTAAGGAAAGCTGTGTGATGTTCCTGAGTTTGAGAGGGTGGCCTGTAACATGCTACAAATTGCAGAGCAGTCTTTCCTACGGTTACTTGCACCTGGATGGTCTCTGATGCTTTGTACGTTGCCACCAACCTGGAGGTGTGGGTATCCTTGATGAATATGGATACCCCCCCTCCTTTCTTGATGTGGTCCGGATTTTGGGGCCGGAACGCATGATATGAGGTAAAACCTGATAGTGCCGGGGTGCTCTCAGGAGCCTTGAACCAGGTTTCAGTCACAGCACAGAGATCGATGTTCCCCATACTGAGAAGGGCCTCGAGTGCGTGCATCTTGAGGTTTAGACTTCTGGCATTGAGCAGCATTACCCTTAGTTTATTTTCTTTTTTGTGTTCTAGGGTGGTAGGTTCAGAATTTGAGCCTTGCCTAAAAAAGGCACTATGGGGGTGGCAAGAGCCTTTGCCAATATCCGGAAGCCCAGGGGTGACAGGTGCAAGCTGTCCCTTGCGAAGCAGCGTGGCTTGTCCAGCATGTCATCCCAGGCAGACAGACATTGGATCCCCTTTGAATGACACCAGAGATTAAGCCAATTATTAAAGCTGATCATCTTGTCTCTGTATTGTGGCATCATTCTTGGTGAAGGTGGGATACTGCTCAGGGTCAGGGTCATACCTGCCTGGGCTGCATAATCAGAGAGCTCCTCTATGTCTCTTTTCATATAGTCCAGGGAGGTACATCTCAGGTCATTCACACCAGCATGGACAATGACTGAGTCATACTTGTACTTGCTGTTGAGTGACCTGATTGCTTGCATTATGTGGCGGATTCTAGCGCCCGACAGGCAGCTTACTGTGACCTTCTCCTTACTTAATCTGGTGAGTGGGATGTCAGTGTGTCTGACTATGGAGTCATCTATGACAAGTGTGTTTGGCATTGTGTTTGGCCTTAAGGGCTGTGACTGTTTGGCACACTGACTTTGTGGTCTATGTGTTGCATGTGTTGTGTCATGAGGTGGCAGTTGTTTGGGTGTCTGCTTTGGTGGTCTCTGCTGTTTTTGTAGATTTTTGATCAGAGCCTCCGAGTATGTCTTTGAGTGTTTATGTGTATGATTTGAAGTTGTGATAGTACTATGTGAGGCTGGGTTTGTGGTGTGTGTGTGGTTTCCTTCTCCTCCTGTCTGGTCTTGCCAGTCTTATGTTGAGAGAGCTCGACCTCCAGTTTGGCTATATAGTTGCATCTCTCGCATGTATTTGTGTTTTGTGGGAGAAGGAGAGGGTTGTCTGTGTACATGAGGCAATTGTAACATTGCCTCAATATTCCCAGATTCACCAGCTGGGCAGGAGAGGACGCTAGCAACTGACCCCTCGACATGCTAGAAGGAGAGGACAAAGAACTTTCTGTTAATTGAGTTTGAAAAGACTTCGGGGGATGTGGGTTATTGAAAGAGGGGTTTTAGGCTGGTGGGGTACTATGTATAATAAAAAAAGTGCTATATCAGAGTAGAAAGTACTTTAGGAGCAAGTTCAAGCTTCCCAGCTAGAGAATAGTCTCCTTAGGAATCAAGTATAGCTGGATCTTTCAGATAGAGAATAGGCTGTTTTGGTTTGAAGTAGAGTTCAAGAAGAGCTGTTCTAAGGGAAAAAATGAAGAGTTGACTTTAGGTAGCCTGAATAGTTTAACCCCAATTAACCGCCACTGCTCTTGTGTGCTCCTGTGGCAACTCTGAGCTAAATCACGCTAAAACGCACTAAATCGTGCTAAAGCGCGCTTTAGCGTGCTTTATAGTAGGGGGTTGAAAAGAGCTGGGAATTGACCCAAAATGGCCAATGGACTACTAGTTTCTGGCTGATACCACTCCAAAATGGACAAATAGGCTGCTCAGTGCTTCCCACTCCCACTGGTAAACAAAGAAGCTTCCTTTCTTCCAAATAAGGATATGGAACAGTTTGGAACAGTTTCTTCTTTGCTTTTAAAATGTTTACCGTGATTTTATTTAAAACCTTTATTTCAAATTTTGTAGCACAAACACTGATGGCATTTTGGAAGGAAAACAAATAGTCTTAATTGAAAATAAATTTATTGTGATCAACATTAAACTTCTCTTCCCTTAAAACTCCCATTCATTGGAAATGCATCTGGCCATTTGTAGATTATATGCACATTATATCCACAAACATTCCAAAAAGCAGCAGTGTTGACCTCATCCTTCTCAGATGATATAAAAAAATGAATACTTTTTTATTTATTTATATTTGTTTACTGGGTAGCACACTGATCAATATTGATCGATTTCAGGCTGAAACTGTGTAACAGTAATAATGATCAAAGTCCCATATTTCAAATCTGTTGCACACAAACATACAGTAACCAAAGTATTTCAGTTTATTCTCACACATGAACATTAGTCCTGCAAAGTTAGATTATTGACTGTTTAGAAATGACCAGATAATAGCATCATAAGGTACTTTCATACACAGAGAACACTCCCACCCCCAGCAGCAGCAGTTAAAACCACCTTTACTGACTCTGTAACATACTATAAGATGCAGCCATGTGTAGCACATTGTAAACAGAAGAGTATTTATAAGAGCATAAGAAATATCACCACCTGATAGCATATACTAAATCAATACAATCTCTGCAGAAGTAAGTCATGTTTATAATTCCACATTAAAGAGTGCTATTGCTAATGCACAGATTGTTGATGGCAAACAACTTTGCATTTAAGTGTTTTATCTAGAAATACAGTGGCTGCTGCTCTTGAATAATAAACTGTCTGTTGCATTAAAAAATAGTGTGCCAGAGATATTGCATAAACATTTCCTGAACTAGATTAGCTATGCAATAGGAAATGTCTGGCAAACAATGACAACAGGTTTGTTATTACTAGACATGCAGTCTTGTGGATTATTAAGGAGCCTACCCCAAATTCCCAATTACTCCAAAGCATTGCATGGTTAAATGACATGCTCAATGTCACATGGGGGGTAAAAGAAGGTGGAAAGATTAAAACTCTACACCTTTGCAACAGGAGGAGCTCATTAACAATTCAAGTCACCTGTGCTGTCAGAAATGTTAACTAAATGCAGAAAACCTTTACAATCTGATCTTGTATTGAAGACTGTACAACAATATGCAATGGTTTACTATCAAAATGTGGAATGGCACTTACAAGAAAAACTGGGATGGGTGAATGCGTGTTTTCCAGTTTCCGTAATGCAGATCCAGAAATGTTTGAATCCTCATTAGTGAATGGTTGTATGCATTCGCTAATGTGGGATTGACTTTCAGATAACAGATCGCACTATAGTTGGAATTGGGAAATTTATCCTTTTCCTCACTGAAATACAATCTCAGGGTCAGAATATATTATATGCAGGGGTTATGGGGCACAGTCCCCCACATAGGGGGTGCAGGGGTGTTTGCTCCCCTGCAAAAATGTTACCAGTATCACAGAATTTCGACACTGGAACTTTCGGTGTTCAAATTTTGATTCCGTGGTTACCATTTCTGACATTTTGGTAATTCTGTATTACCAAATTCAGATAATGAATTCAATCAAACAGTGGAAAATTGTTTTGATTTACCTCATTTAATAGTAAACCATATGGAACAATGACAACATAAAGAATGCTTAAGATCAGATTATTCTGATCATCACTCTAAATAATGCAAATTTTATGATCCTTTGAATTTACCGGAGGCTCTAAAGAAGGTGCTGCAAAAATATAATAGTACAATGCAATACATTTAGACTATATTACACAATCCAGGCCTACTAATGAATGAATTCATTCATTAGTTCAATGAATAAAACAAAATTGCAGGCAATATACATACTGTAGCAGTAGCTTTTGTTCTACAACCCACAAGTCATTCACAAATAAAAAATACTAGTGTACATAACATACTGCTTTATTTATTTCTGGAGCATTTCTCCCCGGGCCTCTGCTGAAAACAGGCTCTGTGGAACCTAGTCAGACTTTCCCGGTCAACAAATGTTAAATAAAAATAAATAAATAAAAAATAATTTATTTTTTGGGGAGGGGTGTTACACCCTCGCAGGGCACCTGCAACTCATTTTTGTCAGACTAACAGAATACTCTAAATCTTTTAAAATGTTAACAGAACAACAGGTTTTGCATCAACTTGCATTTTTTTGTACCAGATGAAATTGTGTCTGGCAGTTAGAATAAGGCTCTTACCCCCTATACCTAAGGTACAGGATTTGATTTTGACAGGCCCCATAAGGAAGTGGGGAATTTCACACACCCATTTGCATTTGTGTTCTGCTTTGAACCATAACAACTGCTGTTACAAGTGCTGTATAAGTCCAACCCCCTTCTGTTACACTTTTGTTCCATTTTTAAATCGTATGTCATCTCTGCCTTCATGCTTATTCATGTTTCATTGGCTAAAAGCAGGAAGCATCAGTAGATGGACTTAGCAAAACAACAAACTTTTAGTTGATTTTTTTTTAATTCCTAAACCAACATTGTGCAGTTGCTTAAGGCAAAGTAAGAAAGCTTTCCTTTTTTTTTAATTTAATATTGTGGCCAGGACCCCTGCCAACAGTGGGCCCTATACAGCTGCCTAGATCATCTATTGCTGGATTATGGCCCTAGCCTCATATTGGACTAGACCCCAGAAGATCATGATTTCTCAGCATCAAAATTAAATAGTATACCATGCTGATTCACTGACTTACTAGCGGTAAACATCATACTCTTTGTCCCATGTTTTGTAGGCTCCATGTTGAATGGAAGCGACTATACATACTAAAGCATTGATGCAGTGCTTCGCACATCATAACAGGATCATGTATTTGTATGAGTAATGCCTATTTATAACCCTGAATCTAATGCAATTTCAGTATTATATGAGCATACACAAGTAAATAGTAAATGCATTAATAAGATAAATAACAATAACAAGCATCTGTGAAGTACAAAGAATAACACTGAACACATTGCACATATTTTAAAAGCCATTGCTCCCTGGCAAAGTTATCTAACAATAAAATTACTGAAATCAGCTAGTGCACACATAACATATGTTTTTGCTGTGTTGGCAAGACTCCTGTACTTCCATGTGGGTGACTATGACCTCCACACCCCCTAACATAAATATACTAACTGTAAAATCTTACGGTACAAATGAAAATTCCTTCACTCTGGTGAAATGGAATATTGTAAACCTGTCAAATGAGCATTCCCATTCAGCTTATTTGATATGCATTTGATTTGACCACCATACATTGACTAAAATTAATTTGAACAGAGCGTAATGTAAAACATTTAGGCACACATTCAGTTATGACCTCACAAATGTTAAATCCTTTGAATTTGCTGGAGGCCATAAAGAAGGTGCAGCAAAAATATAATAGTACAATGCAATACATTTAGATGATATTACACAATCCAGGTCTATTAATGAATTAATTCATTCTTTAATTCAGTGAACAAAACAAAACAATTGAGGCAATATGAATACTGTAGCAGTAGCTTTTATTCTACAACCCGCAAGTCATTCACAAATCAAAAATACTAGTGTACATAACATACTGTTTTATTTATTTCTTTTGAGGGGGGTGTTACATACTTGCAGGACACCTGCAACTCATTTTTGACCTTCCTTTGTCTTCTCTGTCAGACTAACAGACTATTCTAAATCTTTTAAAATGTTAACAGAACAACAGGATTTGCATCAACTTGCATTTTCTGTACCAGATTAAAGTGTGTCTGGCATTTAGATTAAGGCTCTTACTCACTATACCTAAGGTACAGGGTTTGATTTTGACAGGCCCCATAAGGAAGTGGGGAATTACACACACCTGTTTGCATTCTTGTTCTGCTTTGAACCATAACAACTGCTGCTACAAGTGCTGTATAAGTCCAACCCCCTTCTGTTACACTTTTGTTCTGTTTGAAAATCTTATGTCATCTCTGCCTTCATGCTTGTTCCTGTTTCATTGGCTAAAAAAAGGAAGCATCAGTAGATGGACTTGGCAAAACAACAAACTTTTAGTTCATTTTTAAATTCCTAAACAACATTGTGCAGTTGCTTTAGGCAAAGTAAGAAACCTTTCCTTTTTTTTAATTTAATATTGTAGCCAGGACCCCTGCCAGCATTGGTCCCTATGCAGCTGCCTAGGTCATCTAGTGCTGGATCTGGCCCTAGCCTCATATTGTACTAGAACCCAGAAGATCATGATTTCTCAGCATCAGAATTAAATAGTATACCATGCTGATTCATTGACTTACTAGCGGTCAACATAATACTCTTTGTCCCATGTTTTGTAGGCTCCATGTTGAATGAAAGCGACTATACATACTAAAGCAATGATGCAGTGCTTCGCACATCATAACAGGATCATGTATTTATATGAGTAATGCCTATCTATAACCCTGAATCTAATGCAATTTCAGTATTATATGAGCATACACAAGTAAATAGTAAATGCATTAATAAGATAAATAACAATAACAAGCATCTGTGAAGTACAAAGAATAACACTGAACACATTGCACATATTTTAAAAGCCATTGCTCCCTGGCAATGTTATCTAACAATAAAATTACTGAAATCAGCTAGTACACA